>NC_089873.1:199550000-199850000 GCF_040182565.1 Anser cygnoides
TGCACAAATGAGGTAAAAAATAACAGCCAGTGGGAACCTGCTCCAGTATGTCAGAATCTTATGAACTTGACTGATGACTTTGACAAACATTAAAATTGGAAACGTGACTGGATATTCATCAATTCAAATCATGTGTTTCTCATTTTCTGTTACTTTTCTAACAAGATAAGACTTCATATAAAATTAATTGAAAGAAAATATAAGCTTACATACTAGTTTATGTTTGCGTTTGCAGTCATTACTAACACAATATTCTATAGTTACTGATGAAAACAGGCAATCAAATAGCATCAAATGACAGAATAGTAAGAGTCCAAAAGAAATGTGAAACATCTTCTCTTTTTTTTTATATATATTTTATTTCAATTTATTTCTTTGACTTCAAACTGTATATTTTTCCCTTCTCAATTCAATAACCTGGCATATTGCAATATAGTTCAGTTCAACAATGCAGATTATATGCAGTTTGGTATTTTGCACTGTTGGGTTTCTAAAATAGTATATTTCTTAGGCTATAACTTTACCTTTCCTTGTTGAAAATATAATTGCCCTTTTCAAATCTTGTCTACATCGTAAGTTTAGTTGTGATTGTAAAAAATTGCCCTATAATTTCTTTGAACATTATCTCATTTTCTGATTTCTTATTTTTTTTTTACTGGATTTATAAATAAGAGTTAAATACATATGTGATTACATGATGGCCAGACAATGATTTCATTTCTGCTTTTGTCAAAATATTTCTGTTATGAACACTGCAGTGTTTAATACACTGCTTTTAGAACTAATGTCCAATTTATAGGGACACTTTTTTTTTTCTTCCTTTTTTTTTTTTTTTAATAAAGCAAATGCATATTTAATTTTGGAGCCTTAATACACAACTGGTATTTTCACCTATTTTTCAACATGAAGATAGGCTCAGCATAAACAATTTCTGGCTTAAATGGATAATATAAATGTTCATAGTAGGATTCACATGAGCAATCAAGAAGAGCTACAGGTAAACATCTATAACTTATTTAGATAAACTTGGTTTCTTTGCAGTCACTGGAAAAAAAATAGTGTAATTTATTACACAATTAACTTGACCTGTTTTGGTTGTGATGAGATGAATTGTACTTTACGAATAATAAAAGGTGAGTACAAGATGACTAGCTCTAACTATAGACAATTACATTTACAAAAATGAATCTCAGCCCTTAAGTCTCCAAGGATAGCATTCATTGGCTACAACTAAAGAAGTCATCTCTACCTCCATTAGCAATATTAATTGTTGCAATCAGTGGTGTAAAAAGTACGATTCATTTCATTCTGTTGTAGACGTTGAAAATAAAATCATAGAAATGTTGTCAGGAAGGTACCTTTGTAGTACTATCTAGTCCAACCTCCAGTTCAGAGCTGAGCTCTCAACAACACTAGTTCAGATCTGTTACAGCACTATCTAGATGAGCCTTGGAAAGCTCTAAGGCTGGAGACTTCGCCATCTCTCCGAGTAATCTGTGTCAGTGCTGCACCAGTCCTCTATTGTGGTGTGTTTTTGTTTTGCTTTGTTTTGTTTTTCATAATGTCCAGCCTGACCCACCAAGACTGATTTTGTGACCTTTGTTCCTCATTATATTGTTGGTTACTACCAAAAATAATTTGACCCTATCATCTGTGTAACTGCCATTCAAGTAGTTTCAGGCATCTCTTTAATAATCAGAGTAATCAGTCTCAGCTTCCTCAGCTTCTCCTCATTTTTCATATGCTTAAGGCTTCAGACAGTTGGACTATGATGGAACTTTATCATGTTTTCCACATTTTTCTTGAAAAAGAGGACCTCATACTGGATGCAGCAAACCAGATGTGGCTGCAGCAGTGCCAGCTACAGGGGAATAGTATATTCCTTTAATATGGTAGTCATGTTTCTTCTAATATAACCCAATATATTATATGTGTTGTTTGCAATGGGAGTTCACTGCTGGTTCGTAGCCATATATATGGTTCAACAGCCTTTCAGGAAGGCTGTTATTCAGCCCATAGCTTCCCATCCTAAACCACAGAATTACTACTCTCCAGGTTCAGAACTTGGCACTGCTGCCTGTTGAACTTCTTGAGATTTCTGTCAAGTATCAGTTCCCGGAGTCGATAATTTAAATAGTTGTTACTGGATGCAAACCAGATTGGAAATGGATGATCATTTCTTTTGGAATACAGCAGGAGAGACAGTCTTCAATCTATTTACAAGCCCATTGATCTAGCCAATACTTCCTCAGATTCCAAATAAGAATGTTGTGAGATGTCAAAAATTGTATTAAATTCAAGCATACATATTTCCTGAATAAATGCATATTGCACAGTTATCCCCATCCACATATCTAGTCATTTCATTGTAGCCTTTCACATTGGACAAGCATGGCTGACCTTTTGTAAATCCATGTTATCGGCTCTTGATTGCCACTTTCTCCATGTGGTTGGAACTAGTCTCATAGAAGGAACTAGACTCAAAGAGGGAGCCTTAACAACTTCCTAGAGACTGAGACAATCCTATGATTTTAAAGGTGTCATTTCTACCTTTCTTTGAAATTAATTAATTAATTAACTAATTAAAAAGATTGTGCCATTAAAAGTCTTTCAACTCATAGTCTTTCTCTGCCTACGATGCTTTTGCTGAATGTCAGACAGTGACCTTGAAATCACTTCGGCTATCTCTTTCAGCAGCCTTGGATGAATTTCATCTGATCCCATTAAGATGAATATATTTAACTTCTGTAATTAGTTGTTTACCTGTTACTTTCCCACTATTGTCTGTCCCTCTCCTTTTCAAACAGAACAATTTCGTGAATAGCTGAGGAAGAAAGCTTTTCTTGAAAAGAGCAATGTAAAAAAGGTGTGGAATACTTAAACCATATCATGTCAATATAATATCTTCCGTATGTGTCACTGCACCCACTTTTTCCCTGAACTTCCTTTTGCAACTAACATATTGGCAAAATCCAGTTGCAACCCTTAACCGTCATTTCTAGTTTTAGCTCCAGATATGTCTTGGCACTCCTGATTTTGTCTTTAAGTACTCTAGGAATGATTTTATGCTTTTACTTTTATTTTGTTTCCTGTGTGCCATTGCTCCCACATCTTGTAAACATTTTTTTTTAGAGTTCATTGAGAGTTGCCTACTTATCCAAGTGAGTATTTTTTTTGCTCAAGAGATTTGTTTCTATGTGATTACTCAGTATATTTTTTCCTGGGTACACATTCCTTCCATCACTGCTTCACAGAGTGTTCTATCTAGATAGTTCCTGAAGAATCCAGTCATTTTATGGTCTCTGCAGCCTAAATGCATTCTCAGGTTAGCAATCCTGGTGACAAAAAATGCTCTTCTCTCAGATTGATTACATCTCTTCATTTTGAAAAATAGGCACTATTCTTCGAATGAGTCACCACAGATGAGTCAAGACCACCTGCCAGTAAGGTTGGAAACAACATCCCCTAAACCTGGGACAAGAGCCCCTCACCAGAAGGAGGTGCGTCAGATGTCTTCCACCTGTTGATCTGGACTGTTTTTCACACAGTAGAAGAAAAACTCAGCTTGTTTCATGTAAGAAAACTGAATAATGAGGAAGGTGATACAGGAGGCTATCATAATACTCAGAATGTAATTCATAATCAAAAATAGAATTGTTGTCTAAAAAGGAAAATAGAAGCATGGTATTTGTAACAAGTTACAGCATCTGAGTTGTTTGATAGAACTGGTTTTGGGCAATAAATGATCTGCAAGTTTAAGTTATAATAATGATATAATTATGGTAATACTCTAATAATTGCTAATGTAACTTTGATGTTAATGCAAAGAGTGATTTGTGTAGGTAATAAGAATTAGACACCCTAATGTATTGATTTCAATATGTGTAAGAAAATCTTGGAGAATTAATATGTAAAATAGACAAAATGAGGCATGTTTAAAGGAGTGATTCTTCAGAGTTTTCCCCAGGGCAGTTTTTATTAATGCCAGACCACCTGCTACTGTTAGGCCATATGAAAAAGAAAGAAGATAACAAGCTGAAACCCTACTGGAAAACAGACACTTTAATTTTAGTGAAAAAGAATATTAACTCAGACCCATACTTCTGCTGAATTAAATCTCTGATTTTCTTCAGTAAGCTCAGAGTGACTGTTTAGAGATGAGCCTAATGAGATTAACAAATATTAATTGGGCCTCATCAAACTAATTTTATATGACAATTAAAACTCTTTCTTTGCCAGTATCATCTCTGGAAGGTCTTCTCACAGGATAGTGAAACTCAAATAGGAGATTCTTTAGTACTACTTCTTCCATAACAGATGATAGATAAGATGTCAGCACATCCATCTGTGTAGCAGAAGACACATATTCAGGTTCCTGAGAGTTTCTAAGTAAAGAGTATACCTACTGAGCTGTATGCAGTTTGATTGGGTAAGTAATATACTCACAGTCTTCTGTGAGTAAAAGCTGTATAGCAAAGCTGTATGTTACTGTATAATTACCTACATGCTCATTGAAGCAGGGACTGGAATTTAACTACCCAACTGGGTGAAACATCCACCAAGCTATAAAGTCTTCCTGATGTTCTTTAAACTATATGTGTGTGTGTGTGTGTGTGTGTGTGTATTTATACACACATACACACACAATCATGAAGAAAGAAGGAACTTTTCTAAATATAATGGGTAAAACAACTCCAGGGGGATCTGCCTCAAATTTCTGTTTCAAATCAAGTAACAGGGAGGATCTTCTAACTAAAGTAAACTAAGCAGAAATCAGCTGGATACAAACTTATTGCCTGTTCTACTGCCTTCCCTGTCTTGATTTTTTGATGCTTTCTCAAGGAGCTGCAGAGTTGGAAACTCTCTAAAAATAAGGCAAAATGTGTCCATACTAGAATAGAAATTTAGCAGCTAACTCTGATGAAGGTATAAACAGTTTTCATCTTTTTTTTTTTTTTTAAACAGATGCAGACTGTTGAATGTGATTTGATAATGTTCTTTTAATTGACTGTATCATGTTGATATCATGCTGTGCTTTAATATTTCATAAGTTATAGCTATTTTATATAGTACACGAATTCTGGCAGTCTAAGGATAGCTTAAGGCAATTTATGCTGAAATAGGAATAATACAGCCCATCACTAGATACCAAATAACATAAAGCAGCTGCATCTAACTCTAGTCAAAACACCAGCATGCATCATGATGGCAAGAAAAAGTGACTTGTTGATAATCAAACTAGTCTGACATGCTTCTAGTCATTGAGACCAATCTTTGATTTTGATTGCATGACTTTGATTACCACAGACTGTATAATAATAGTTTCAATTATGTAATAGATAAAATTAATGGTTGCAATTATGTAATCTAGAAAACACTTTTTCAAAACTATTTTCAGAAATGAAGTGTTGCTTTCTGCACATAGAAAAGTTACTCAACTTTGAAACTGTTTTCACTCTGTGTTGTTTTTTGTTTTGTTTTTCTACTTAAGCTGAGTTTCTAGGTGAATATGTGGTACTAAAAACGGCAAGAGTGATAATCAAAGGGAGACTACATGCAGTGTGCCTTGATCCTTATCCTCTGATGGTTTTCATCATTAAGTTTTATGTGACGTGTGGATAAATGCTTCTTCACTTTCCCTCTGCCTTGGGGCTTCACAAGTGTACTGGAAATATAGCATATTTTTGAGCACTGACATTTAAAGCTAGACTGGACAAAACACTAAAGAAAATATGGTCAAAAAGCTTTTTTGTAAAGTATCCTGAGATCCAATGATGAAAAGCACTGTAAAAGAGCCAGGTATTATTTATTGGTAGGGACAGGGACTATGATATGACTACTGACATTTTTTATTTTAACCCCAGATACTGAATCTTCTTTAGATACTGCCCATTTGTCAGCTGAAAAAAAAAAAAAAATCTTACTAAAAATTCTTACTAAAAAAAAAGATTTACCAGAGAGCTCAGCTGAAAGACCAAGCAGATTCCTACTGCCTGCTCATTTGCTTAAGTACTCAGAGCAATATCTAGGGTGAAGAAACCTCAACTCATGATTTTGATGTAGACTTTCTCCTGAGGGTTCTGTATATTCAAGGTAAAAACTCATCAGTGGTTGATGTTATCAGACATCATGAGAAACGACAGCCTTGTTAGGCAACTATGATGAGATGCATGGCATCTTGGGGGGCATGTCAAAGAATTAGAAAGCAGAGCAAGAGAGGAATTGGAAAGTGATACCATGAGGAGTATCTCAATGCACCCTCAACAGTATTTCTCAGTCAGAATGCACAAAGGTGAGAGATAGTACACAAGACACTAACCACAAACCATGTACTTCACCGAGATAAAAGCACTGGAATTTCATTATGAAAAAGAATGGACCTGTAATGTATTGTCCTAGTTTCTCCTTCATCATATGACAAGAGCAACTATACATAAATCCTGTCTTACACGATTCATTTTGACTGCATTTTGTAGACCTTTAGTCCTTACCTGTCTACTTAGTCAATTTTAACTAACAGATAATTTAGACATTATATTAACTTTATTACTATGACAATAAATTTGCACTTTTACAGAAGAAAGAAGGATAAGGATGTATCAAAATTAGACACAGCTGTTCACACCTCTGGCTTGAATCCACTGAATATTAAAGAGATGATCATAATACAAAATGATTCAATTCTAGACCCTTTTTTTATGATGACGAAAATCAAGATTGACACTAAGGTATGAATAGCCCTGTTGCTTTTAACATCTAAAATACATGTAAACAAACCACTCCAAAAAGAGAACACATTTAAAATATTTCCAGATGAAGACTCAAGGTTAGGAAATACTAGAATTTGGGTTTTAAATGTAACTCCAACTCGACTCCCTACACATCCATTATTATATTCATTCTGTACGATCACACTGTATTCTGTTAATCAGCAGTCCCAGATTAGAGTAAATGGACACAGAAGAGATGAAAATATGACTATGACTTGCCCAGAACCACAAAGAAATTCTCTGTTAAAATCCAGTTTCTTTGGAAAGTATCTAGCAGCCACAGTTATTAAATCTTTCAGCTCCTGCTTCATTAGCTGTGTTCCCCTAATTTCTGGGAAAAAAAAAAAAAGACATCTACACCAGTATTGTACAGTCAATAATCTCTTCCATTATAAAGACTGATTTGCAGTCTCAGAACTGAACTGAATGAGGAAAGAATGCTAAGAAGAAAAAAAAAAATGCATGTGTTAATGTAATTATAGATGGTAATACTTACATCTAAGACAGACCAATTAAGGCTTCATAGGCAACCTTAATTCTGATATTTTTCTAACTTCTGCGTAATTGACCTTACAATCTCAACACTCCTCATGTATCAATTATAATTAGCTTTCAAAAACATGAAAAACAAAGCAAAAAAAAACAAAACACTGTTGTCAAGGAAGAAAAGAAGAAATCTTTTCCTCTGGAATCAAGCTGTGTTTAACTGAGAGTCAAATCCTTCAGAACATCTGTTCAGAAAGCTGCAACAGGACCTACTGCATACTTGGTACCATTAGTACCCCTACACATGGAACTCTCTAGAAAGAGGAATGCATATCAGTACTGGGAGGTTTCCCATTTTTTGTTGACAGGAGACAAAGGTGGAGACTGAGGATGCTTGCAGACAGTCCAGGCTTAACACTAGTGTTGTCACCGTGTTCTGCTACTCTTGTTTTGTCTCTGTAGTCCTCTGTTTCAACCTTTCTTGCCTTATTTTGTATTCTCATTCCTCTGGTCTTTTCATCTCTTATTCTGAGTTATGGAATGTTTGTTTCTTTCTGCTCCAAAGTGCCCAAACTCACCCTGCCTCTTCTCAGACTTCATCTCTAATGACCTGTTGGGACCCAGAAGCAGCAACTGCACTCAAACTTGTATTCAGCTGAAGCAGCACAGGTTTAGATTATGCACTTGGCATATAGAATCTTTGCAAAATCAACCATGAAACTCTCTCAAGCTTCCACTCATGTGGAATTCTATGGGGGGGCAATTTGGGCTATGATTTTGCACTGGTTCACTTCCATAGAAAATGCAAAAGCTTGAGCCATGATGTCAGCTGTCAAAACATGAAGACCTTGTCCCCCTGTCAAGCAGTAAAAGTATTGCCTTTCTCACTAAAGTTTTTAATATAACCCAACTATATTACCTCTCCAATTTCATTGTTAAAAATCTCTTTAGTCATGTTTTATTTATTTTTAAATCACTCAGAAAGTCAAGATAGAAAACTTCAGTATAAATAAAGGAGCATGGCAAACTTACAGGCCCTGTAAAAAAAAAAAAAAAAAAAAGTGTCACTGAGAAGTGTCTTAGAATCAATATCTCTACCTACATTCTACAGAGAGTAATAAAATAATAATCAGAAGGTTTTGAGTTCCAATTAGTAGACAGAAAGGTAACTCATTATCATATGAGTGACACAGAAATAGGAGTATTTATTTTAGAATATTCAAACTAAATGTATTATAGCAAAGATTAGTTCCTAGTGACAGTGACAAATCTTTCAGTTCAAACTCTGATTGAATTCCCCAGTCTATATGGGGGAGGAAAAAGCCAGTATTTCTTTTCACATTTGTTTTTACATGCTAACACAGTGAACTTAACCTTGACCTTTAGTTAGCAACCAAAGTTACATAGGTTTTCCAAATGACTAGAGTCCAGACCTAAGGAGTTACATCGATAAAAAAAGAGTCTACTTTGGCCAAAGTTACTTTGAAAGAGAAAAATAAAGGATCAGTTCCTTTCTGGAAGTTTGGCATAGATTCCATTTAATTTTGATGTTATGATGTTAGAGGAAACAATTCCACCAGGAACTGTCACATTCTCAAGTGACACAGCCAAGGTGTTCTTAATACAGTATCAGGATTCTTCACTAGGTCCTGTCCAAGGTGAACACTGTGCTAAGAAGTCATCAATTTTTTTTATAAATAAATAAATAAATAGATTTTGAATTAACATCCTAACAGCTTTAAAACAGTAAGATTCTGGTGCATTTGTAAAGGTAATATAAATGCATAACTGCATATGTAACTGACTTCATCTGCTCAGTGCAGATATTTATATTTGAGCTTCTTATCCCTTATCGTCAGCAAACCTTATCAGTGAAGAGGAGGAGGCAATTCTAGGGCAAAGTTAGTGTCTCTTACTAAAGTAAACCTCTAAAAAAGAGCTATATCTGAATAACAGGGTCAGGTGTAGACATCTTTCTTGTAGTCTACATTGAAACATTTCTCTGATGTCACAAATGTATTTTTTTTTCTTTTCTTTCTTTTCTTTTTTTTCTTTTCTTTTCTTTTCTTTTCTTTTCTTTTCTTTTCTTTTCTTTTCTTTTCTTTTCTTTTCTTTTCTTTTCTTTTCTTTTCTTTTCTTTTCTTTTCTTTTCTTTTCTTTTCTTTTCTTTTCTTTTCTTTTCTTTTCTTTTCTTTTCTTTTCTTTTTTTTCTTTTCTTTTCTTTTCTTTTCTTTTCTTTTCTTTTCTTTTTTTCTTTTCTTTTCTTTTCTTTTCTTTTCTTTTCTTTTCTTTTCTTTTCTTTTCTTTTCTTTTCTTTTCTTTTCTTTTCTTTTCTTTTCTTTTCTTTTCTTTTTTCTTTTCTTTTCTTTTCTTTTCTTTTCTTTTCTTTTCTTTTCTTTTCTTTTCTTTTCTTTTCTTTTCTTTCTTTCTTTTCTTTTCTTTTCTTTTCTTTTCTTTTCTTTTCTTTTCTTTTCTTTTCTTTTCTTTTCTTTTCTTTTCTTTTCTTTTCTTTTCTTTTCTTTTCTTTTCTTTTCTTTTCTTTTCTTTTCTTTTCTTTTCTTTTCTTTTCTTTTCTTTTCTTTTCTTTTCTTTTCTTTTCTTTTCTTTTCTTTTTTTTTCTTTTCTTTTCTTTTCTTTCCTGATGAGCCCAAATCACACTGTACTAGTTTTCACTGACTCCTTTTATAACATTTTTTTTTTCCATTTGTCAGTAAAAGTGACTGGAATATTCCTCAAGATCAAATTATGTTTATTTAGTGGAAAGAAGAGAAACTATCTGATAACCTTGATATTCAGTTACTCTCTGTTTATAACCTGCCTATTTATAGTTTGAAGAGTTAGCTTAAGGCAACAGTGAGTGAAAATAAGGAATAAAATCCATGTCAAATTCGAAGTTTAGAAAAAAGGAGTAAAAAAGGAGGGAGTGAGGGGGCAAGATATTTTACACTGCTGTACTTGCTATAAAAAAAAAAAAAAAGGAAAGGGAAAATAAAATAAAGTAAATAAAGTAAATGGGTAAAAACATATGGGTTTAAAAGTCAATTAAAAAAAAAAAAAAACTATTGAAAATTTCCCATGGCATGTTATTTTACATTACATTTTTCAGTAAGTTCTAGCTATTCAAGGGTTTTCAAAGTGTGCTCCCGCAATGCAGAGACCATTTATGTATGGACATGGAAAGGTGTAGATCAAAGGGCTCGCTGAAGTTGTTCCCAATGTATTTAGTAGCAGTTAAAGTTATATCAGAAGTCAAAGATTTACAGAATTAAAGTTGGATTAAAATAAGGTTATTAATTAATAGATAAGAACAATATTGAGAATCAAAAAATCAGTTTATCACTGATCACTGTTTGTGGAATAGATTAAAAACAAAAAACAACAACAAACCACTTTTCAGTTTACTGCTGGAAATAAAACAGTTACGTCGTGGTGGGTTAGCCTAGCCAACAGCCAACAGCCAACAGCCAATGCTCATCCAGCCCCTCTTCTGCAGTACAGAGAGAATAAAGGAAATGAAGACTCATAAAACTAGATAAAGAGAGTTTAATATGTAAAGGAAAAGCTGCATGCACAGGCAAAGCAAAATAAATTATTTTGTGACTTCCTGTCAGCAGGCCAATCCAGCCACTCCATGGAAAGCTGGGCCACAGCATGCATCATGGTTGCTTAATGTGGTGGTTTTACTCAGGTGGGCAGACAAGCTCCACCACAACCGCTCTCTCACTCCCCATCCTCAAAGGGAAACTGGGGGGGGGGGGGGGGGGGGGGGTGTTGAGAATATAATGAAAAGGGCTCAAGGGTTGAGAAGTGAGAAACAAAGAAAAATTAAAAACACCTCCCCACCCACCCTCTTCCACTTCCTCGCCTGAGCAGCGCAGGGGCACAGGGAATGGGGGCTGCGGTCAGTCCATGACACTTCTTCTCCGCTGCTCCTTCTCGGTCCCTCTCTGCCCCTGCTCCCCGTGGGGTCCCTCCCACGGGATGCCGTCCTTCCCGAACTGAGCCTGGGGGGCTGCCCACAGGCTGCAGCTCTTCAAGAACTGCTCCCACACGGCTCCGTACCACGGGGTCCATCCCCCAGGAGCAAACTGCTCCAGCACGGGTCCCCCACGGGCGGCAGCTCCCCCCAGACCCCCTGCTCCTGCGTGGGCTCCTCTCCACGGGCTGCAGCTCCGGCCCGGGGCCTGCTCCTGCGGGGGCTCTCCATGGGCCGCAGCCTCCTCCAGGCCACATCCACCTGCTCCACCGGGGGCTCCTCCACGGGCTGCAGCGTGGAGATCTGCTCCGTGTGGGACCCGTGGGCTGCAGGGGGACAGCCTGCTCCACCAGGGGCCTCTCCACGGGCCGCAGGGGAACTTGTGCTGCGTGCCTGGAGCACCTCCTGCCCTCCTGCTGCACTCACCTTGGGGGCTGCAGGGCTGCTTCTCTCTCAGCTCTCACCCCTCTCCCAGCTGCTGTTGCACAGCAGTTTTGTTGTTGTTGTTTTGTTGTTATCGTTGTTTTTTGTTCGTTTGTTTTTCCTTTTCTAAATGTGCTCTCACAGAGGCTCAAACAACATCACTTATTGGCTCGGCCCTGGTCAGCAGCAGGTTCCTTTTGGAGCCGGCTGAAACTGGCCTTTATCTAACATTGGGCAGCTGCTGGGCTCTGCTCACAGAGGTCACCCCTGCAGCCCCACCACTACCAAAACCTTTCCACGTAAACCCAATACACTTAGAAGACAAATGCCATAACCATGACATCACACTTTCTTTCTTTCTCTTTTCCCTGATATTTTACTGCTAAGCATAATGTCACATTGTATGGAATATCCCTTTGGTCAGTTTGGGTCAGCTGTCCTGGCTGTGTACCCTCGCAATCCTTTGATCACTCCTGGCCTGTTCACTGGTTGGGACAGAGAAGGCAGAGAGGGAAAGAGAGAATGCCTTGATGTTGTGTGAGCCCTGTTCAGCAACAGCAAAAACATTGGTGTGTTATCAACGCTGTTTCAATCACAAATGTAAAGCACAGCATTGTATGGGCTGCTTTGAGCCCATCCCAACCAGACTCAGGACATATCTACAGAAAATATTTTACACGCATGTTCAATATAACTATATTTTCTTTTTTCTTTAAAAGATTTCCCAAGACAAACTGTTGAACTCTTTTATCTGATTTTGATTGGATTTTCATATTTTCTAATTCTTGCTTTTGAATCTGCAAGAAAGCTAGGTATTCACACATAAGTTAATTATAACCTGTGATTATGCAAATGAACATTTATGTTCATGAGAGAAATTGTGTAACTTGTGCTTGGAAAAAAAAAAAAGGAAGGAAGAAACACAGATATCACTTAAATATTGAGACTAAAAAGCTGTAATAAGCTAAAAGAAATAGCATACTGAATTTTCATCAGTAAGCTTAAGCAGATAATAAAATATCATTGGATGATAGAACTTCTGTGGAAAAAAAAATATTTCAGAAAGTAGACTAAGCTTTGATAATTTTACAAATTAACTTATGAAATGTCATTTTCTGCCCCCAAAAGTCGCTGTAACATTGCAGCTGACTTTGGAGATTAAATTTTTCTGAGAGCCAAACTTAAGCACATGCACAAGAAATAACAAGCCACGTAGACAGAAAAAAAGACAAATAACTTGCTGTAATGTGGAGTGTCAGAACACCGTAGCAGCCATTGTTATTTGTGTACGAAGGTCAAAATAGCCAAGGGACATGGTGTCAGAAAGTATGTCCTCGTGTAGAGTAGACAATTTAGACAGTACCTTCAATGTATACATCTTGAAAACTCTTGTTTTGATTAGAAAATGTTCTTAGTATAGGCTCAAGCTCCGCTGATATTATATAAATTGTGTCTCTGGTGATGTGTTAATAAACAGAAGGCAGAAGGCTTGAGATCCTCAGTGTGGGTGAAAGCAACAGTGCTTTTTTTTTTTTTTTTAAGAATAGGTTTTCTTATGGATCTGATGTTCCTTCAGGCTCTTATCTAAGTGATAATAAATATGGTGCACAAACTTGGTAAAAATTTAGATCCCCCACACCTCACTGTCTGTGTAAGTTAACAGCCTACTCAGCACTTCCACTGTGGGAGTGAAATGTACAGATATAAATCAACATGTCCAGATCAAATGCGTGAACATGAGACTTGCTAAGTTTTGTGGGCTGCATAATATTATCTTGGTCTGATTTCAGCATGCTGGACCAGACGAAGGGTCTGTTTGCAGAACTGTCTTTTCTTTGACAGTAGGAAGTGACAGCTGATTAGACAAGGAGTGTGAGAACCAGGCAAGACTATACAGGTTTATTGTACATTTTTCCTGCTCTGTCCTCCCCTTTTTCAGTAGGCTATTTAGGGATTTTTGAAGCCAGAGATGTTTTTGTTTGCAAAAGTTCTGATGCATTTCTCTTCCATGCATTTGTCTTGTTGCTTTTTGAAACAATTTTTTGTTTCAACAAATTGCAGTTTTGACATGGAATACTGTTTAGCAGAGTTCCATGGTGTAGGTTTTCTGGTAGAAATGCATTTCTTGTTTGTTTCAGCCTGTTCAGTGATGATGTCATTTGATGCTCCCTAGTTCATACACTGTTAGAAACAAGGAGTGTTTTCTGCTCTTATATCCTGCGAGACTTGAAGTTCTGGCTAAATTCAGTTCTATAGGAGTCATATATTTCTGAACTACAATTTAAGTTGCTATATCATTCTGCTACAATGAATACATTTCTTTCCCAGAAGACCAGACTCATGTTCAAGAAAATTATTTTTCAGTGTTTGGGAAACCTACTTTCAAGAGAAAGAGATTTAGATAAAGATTGGTATAAAGACAGGTTCAGATTTATTGCTAGAATTATATGTCAGATATTTATAGACAATCAGGTTAAGGATACTAATTCTTTTACTAATAAGAAGCAATAATAATAATAAAAACTTTCAAACATTACTGTTTGACAAAAATTGATGTTTTCATGTATTTGCAAGAAATAATATCACCATTCAAAATCACTCAATACATTGTTTCATAAATGAAATATAATGCATTGTAAATTCCAGTCTCAGGCAAAAATACATTACTTTTTATCCCATAAATAAATAGTTGTTCTATGGCAAACTATATCAATAAATTATATCCATAACCTCTAGAAAATTGCAGAGAAAAGACAGTATTGTCTGATTGCATTCAATGTGAACAGAGAAGTTAAAATGATCATGACTTAAAGCAAACATGCTTAATATTCCCTTGATCTTTCCTGCTTAACTCTGCCTTGTCTAGCAATTCTTATCATTCTGGTCATTTACATAGTGATGAAGTACTAGATCATTTCAGTCTGAGATATGAATTTGGATCTGAGATAACAGCTATGTGAAGTCTAAAATACTTCCAAGAGATTTTGTCGTGTTCTTCCTGACTTCAAAAAGTGTTATTAAAAGTGGTACGTAAAAAGTTACAAATATAAAAGAGAAAGGGACATAATTGGGAAGTAGCACTCAAAACTGCTCCTACTGCATGAATTGTTATGGGTCGCTGTTGTCACTTTGAGTTACCTCTTTATTTTGCTCCTCCAATCACCCACCATACACCTTGCTGGTTAACCTTGGTGTCCAGCCTGGCACAAAGCACTCACAGCTCTACAAAAACCATGTCTGCACACAGACTGCTCCTTCTCTTAATGCTGAAATTTCTCACGTTCAAAGGGACGCTAAATGGACTCAATTGAGTTTATATGCCTAAAGCTATCCAGGACCCTAGCACAGGCAAAAGAACAGGGATGAGGACTTATTGTGACACTCCCTAGGTACACCTACAGGAATCAGGTGATTTCATGCTGCAGAAGGAGATGCAAAACACTGCATCTCACAAACTTAAAAAAAGTGCTGAAAGTAATCCTTATTAATAATTAATGTACAACAGCAAGAGTGAAGCAGACAAATGTTTCTTAAGGTGCATGTAGCATACTAAAGAGGCACAAAGGAACTAGTACCAACGGGTCTTAGTGAGTAAGAGATGTTTCCATGGGCTGTAAGTGTGTCCTCAACCTGACCAACCTAGAGAAGTCTGGAAGACAACCTCCCTGGCCAGCAGGCATGCTTTCTAGAGTAGATCAGAGAATCTGTATAAAAGGAGCTACTGTCTTTGCAAGGTTTCTCAAATCTCTACCTAAAGAACATCTATACCATGCAAAACTCAAGTTACCCTAAACCGAGCAAGGAAGTTCATACACACTATGTTAGAATTTCCAATACTGGGAGATATACTGGGAAAGAAGGTGGAGTTAACATAACACATTGCTAAGAAATTCAATATTTTTTTAAGCAAACTCATGGAAGAATTATAGCCCTTATTACAGGAATTCTTGTGGAAATCCAGTAAGTGCTACATAAGGTGGTCCGTTTTAATTATTGCTATGAAAACCCTTCTGGCACCAAACTCTACCAGATTTCTCTGCTTTAATGATGAAAATGGTGTGCAAGCTATTGGTTACTGAAATAAGGAATTTTCCACACAAGGCATTAAGTTAGAGAAATGCTGACAAAGTACCTCCTGTTTTTACATTGTTTTAATGTATCTTTATCGCCTATATATGAAGGAGTAGATAAAAAATATTTTTTCTGGATGGAGACTACCATTTATATTAAATGCAGTGTAAGATATGCTTGGTAAAGAAGCAGAAATATTTGTACAGTGTGAAAAAGTAATTTTTATCAGATAAATATTTAGAAACAAGCATTGGAATTGGGATACAATTAGAAGACAATTGTAGATGAAAAGGCTCTTCTGAAGCTCATATTCTGCACGTGGAATTGTTGATGTAATTTGCTGTTGCATTTTCTAACTTCATTAAATATTAACAAGATCCATGTATATGTAGTGAACTAAACAGAATGGCATGAATATTGCAAAGAAACTGACCAATATAATCCCTGAAAATCTTATTTATGCTTTGTAAAAACGAAACAAATACAAAAAAATATATTTTTATATAAAATATAATTGAGAAAGATGTTTGAAGGAAGAAGAGAATTACCATATTTGCCATGTGCCTTCTTGCTTATGTAATATTCTACAGTGCTCTAGGAAGGGTCAATAAAACTTGTTTGGATTTTGAGATAAAGAAATAAAACTACTGTCAGATATCATAACTTTGCAGATCCCAACAATATCAGTAGGATTTGAGTGGTGAAGTCTTACAGAACCATAGTACTGTGTCTCTGAAGCATTCACTGGTCCTTTTGCCCCAAGTTATGACTACACAAATGAGTATATTGGTTATTATTAGCAGCCCAAATTGTGAAATTGACTCATACTGGGCTACTTCAACAGCCTCAGATCAAAACTACACTTTATGAATCACATGGATCATATTTTACTCATATTTATGAAAGTATTTTCAAAGCAACTTTAAGCTTTGTCATGTGTATTGCTGGAATTAACACAATCTGAATTATTTTAATGGGATTATGAATCATGTATGCATTAGAAAATCAATTTATTTTTTTTATGGAAACTTTTTTTTTAGGCTGTTAAACCATAATTTTGATCCAATGTGAAATGAATTCTGATTACCATGAGATATTTTGCTCTCCAGCTAGCAAAAATAAAAGCAAAAGCCATAGAACTATGAACAAAATCCCAGGTTCATCCTAAATGACAACACAGTAAATATCATTTTAAAAATAAATAAATATGTTTTCATGATCTTGTAAATCCCAGAAAACATCAATAACTTTGTAGATGATCATGTATAAGAAGCAGGAATTAATGCTAAGTTGTTTTTAGTATTGTGTACTAAGTACTAATTTAATAATTTATACAACTAATTAACTATGATTATGTGAATTGAGAACAACAGAAAATCAGTGTTAACAGGTGTTTCCATGTGGTTTACTATGAAAAACGCTATTGAAAATGTTTGGTTTTGCCTTATGTCTTCTCTTGCTGCCTAAGATTATAAAATAATCTGTTCTAAATAATTGACCTAGAAAAGCAGACAGCAGCAAGATCCCAGACATTTCCAGCACTCTCAGTACTAATCCACTTTTACATACTAGAGGGTGGTAAAATTTACAGGTGCTCAATCTGTCGTGTTCAGAAAGAACATGCCCAAATTTGTAATTGCAGTTCAGTGGAGAATCAGATCTAAATTTTTAACAGAAACTTCCAGTCCTAATAGAGTCAAGAAGCTGGAGGGAGGTGTTGAGATGCCACCTTTTCCTAAAGGCTCCCTTTCTGGGCTCCAATGGCTGGTGCAGTGCCCAGATGAGGGTTATTCAGTGATGATATATAGATAGATCAATAGATCAATCAATCAACCTCCATGTAGATACAACACTTGCATCTAAGCTTTCAGCAGCTAGCCTGTGGAGCAGCAAACTAGCTTGACAAGCTGAGGCCGTTTCTTAGTCAGGGGCCAGGGTAAGAAAAGAGAAGTTTCACAGATTCCTGAAGCTTGTCAAATTGCTCTGTTGTTGCAGTTATGGCAGGGAAGGGGTGAGCAAGGCTTTCACAGGAAATACACTAGAAAATAGGAGTGTGAGCCTCACAGTATAAATGTTTTCTCGTAATATCTGCTGTCAGTAGACTAAAATCAGCAATAATTATCTCAGAAATGTGGGTGAAGGCCAAACTTTATCACTGCTTGATCTCCAAAAACATCTTTAGTTTAAGTTAGTGGTGGAAGCCCAGAGATGAATTAAAGATAGCATTTCCTCCATCTTAGTGGTATTATCTCTCTTGTCTACATTGTGCCTACCATAAATGCGATCAAAATCCTACTAATGTCTAGAAAAAGAAAGAAAATAGCTAAGCTTTAAGTAAAGCATAATTGTGAACAGTTCTACATACACAATAGCTGTCACAGAATAGAGTTAACCTGTAATCAGTTACTTTTGACATAATCTGGTATAGCAGAAGAATAAGATTTCCTGTCTTCTTGAATTACTTGAGTGCCCAAAGATTAATCTGCAAACTGAATTCTTTCTTAATCATGTGAGGGGAAAGAAAAAAGTGTCTACACATTCTGGATAATTCCAGGGCTATGCATTAGATTTCTTTGCAGATCTGCCAGAAGTGTATGTGGACTTTAAATAAATATTTTTTTTAATACTGAAAATGCACTTTATTAGTTGCTCAGGTTTAAAATTTGGCTAATATCACCTGATTTCATAAGCTGATATACAAAACTTAAAGAGCAATGATCTGTCTTCTAAAGCACAAGGAATAAAATAAATGATAAAATATAAACCATGTAACCAACCAACCAATCAAACAACAACAACAACAAAAAAATAACAGAAACAAATAAACTACCTAAAGGAGAATCTATCTTCATTGTAACTCTAAACTATTCAGACAGGGAACACTCATCAAAGCATAAAAGGCAGAGACTACTGGTCTTCTGGCATTTAATAGATGGAGTGACATCTCGGCTTTTTCCATTGCAAATAGCTATTTGTTATTGATTGCCTATGAATAACTGAATATATATCCAATTGTACTGTTGTCAACAAGCAAAAGGTACAGATTTTCCATAATTATAGAATTATAGAATTTTGTTATCTATCTGCAGTTTTTCCATTAGGCACAAGACAGAAAAATAAGTGATAGAATTTTCATCCACGGTTAAAATAACAGCAAACAAGAAAAGAGCTATACATTAGGTCTTTTATGTGTATGGCAAACAGAACAGATATACGTCAACTTCCAAGCATTTTCTTGTTACTAAACTCTATATGGTTGGTTGACTTTGGTGGTTGCCAGTCCAGTCCCTCTCCTATTCCTTCTCTTCAGCACAACAGGCAGAGGAAATAAGATGGAAAAGGTCATGAGTTGTGATAAAGGTGGCTTAATAATAAAAGCAAAAGCTGAGAGAGTACGTTATCAAAGAAAATAAGGAATTTGTTCACTATTTCCCAGCAGTAGGCAGATGTCCAGTCACTTCTGGGGAAGTAGTGCCTCAGCACATGTACCAGTAGCTTGGAAATACAAACACTGTAATTGTTAATGTGCCTCCTTCCTCATTCTTTACCCCAGCTTTTATTGCTGAGCATGACGTTATATATTCTGGAATATCTATTTGGTCAGTTGGCGTCAGTTGTCCTGGCTGTGTCCCCCTCCACTCCCAGACACTTGCCAACACCCAGCTTCCCATCCTTTGGTGGCAGGGAGGCATTAGGAAGAAAACCTTGATACTGTGTAAGCAGTGTTCAGCAACAGCAAAAACATTGTTATGTTGTCAATGCAGTTGTAGCTACAAATGTCAAACACAGCATTATGTGGGCTGTTATGAGGAAAGTTAACACAATCCCAGCCAGACCCAGTATGTAAATACGTCTGTAGTAATCAATTTCATGCTGTATTTCATTGCAAAAGTAGATTAAGGAAAATAATAATTGATTTGAGATAACAAAAGATTCACAAATATATATATATATTTAGAAAAACTATTTTCAATAATAATATAAGCAGTTCAAGGCTTCTTGGTAGCTTAGGCAAAGCTAAATTTTAGCACTGCAAGTATGAAGCTTAAAGTGACCCCTGGAGAGACAGCCTGTTCTTTGGTTGTCATTGATGAATGGGTGGGGACTGGGTGAGATGAGAGGTCTGAGAGTAAAGGTTGCTAATCCATGACTCCCTTCATGTCCCTGAGGACCCCTATGCCCAGATTGTTCTCTCAGCAAGGAGCAGCACACACATCTCTCTTTGAGTCTGGCAAAGGTAGAGCAGACAGCAGTCAATGCCTCCCCTCCTGAAGTTATCTACCATGTTCCTTGCAATTCTAGAACTAGATCCAAATCTGTATCTTGTGATACATTTGACATAAGAACTGAGGTAAGCACCAGATCAAGGACAAAGCTAGATTTACCTCATATCATCCACTATACATTTATGAAGCTCCATCAAAAAGCTGTTAGCAAGGATTTTCACAGTGGACAGTTCTGTAACCTTTATCACTAATAGTAAGAAATTTGCTTTTAATTTCATCTTCTAATTGGTTTCTGGCCATTTCATACCTATTTTCTCACCTTTTGCTTTGATATCACTATCTCTCCTTTAGGCAGTGATATATCTATTGGGCTGGTAGAGGCACACATTTCGTGGAGGGCTTGGGAGAAAAGGAGTAGGGGAAATTTTATCCCTGCCCTTGTTCCTGACCCATCATAATATTTGTTACCATGTCTTCTGACATTTGTATGAGCACACAACAGACCAGCTACTGCTGTTAAAAACAACAGAAAATGTTTTTATAAATACATTAACACGAAAAGGAGGACTAAGGGGAATCTCCATCCTTTACTGGATGTGGGGGGAAAGAGTGACGAGAGATGAGGAAGAGGCTGAGGTGCTTAATGCCTTCTTTGCCTCAGTCTTTAGCGGCAAGACCAGTTGTTCTGTAGATACCCAGTACCCTGAGCTGGTGGAAGGGGATGGGGAGAAGGATGTGACCCTCACAATCCACGAGGAAATGGTTGGCGACCTGCTACAGCACTTAGATGTATGCAAGTTGATGGGGCCAGATGGGATCCACCTGAGGGTACTGCAAGAACTGGTGGAAGAGCTGGCCAAGCCGCTTTCCATCATTTATCAGCAGTCCTGGCTATCGAGGGAGGTCCCAGTCGACTGGCGGCTAGCAAATATGACGCCCATCTACAGGAAGGGCTGGAAAGTTGACCCAGGAAACTATAGGCCTATTAGTTTGACCTCAGTGCCAGGGAAGCTCATGGAGCAGATTAGCTTGAATGTCATCACGTGGCACTTGCAGGGCAACCAGGCGATCAGGCCCAGCCAGCATGGGTTTATGAAAGGCAGGTCCTGCTTGATGAACTTGATCTCCTTCAACAAAGTGATGCGCTTGGTGGATGAGGAAAAGGCTGTGGATGTGGTCTACCTGTGGTCTACCTTTTGACACCATTTCCCACAGCATTCTCCTCGAGAACCTGGCTGCTCTTGGCTTGGACTGGTGTATGCTTCGTTCGGTTAGAAACTGGCTGGGTAGCCAGGCCCAAAGAGTCGTGGTGAATGGAGTCAAATCCAGTTGGAGGCTGGTCACTAGTGGAGTCCCCCAGGGCTCAGTACTAGGGCCAGTCCTCTTTAATATCTTTATTGGTGATCTGGATGAGGGGATCGAGTGCACCCTCGGTAAGTTTGCAGACGACACCAAGTTAGGTGCGTGTGTCGATCTGCTCGAGGGTAGGAAGGCTCTGCAGGAGGATCTGGACAGGCTGGACCAATGGGCTGAGGCCAAGTGTATGAAGTTCAACAAGGCCAAGTGCCGGGTCCTGCACCTGGGGCACAACAACTCCAAGCAGAGCTACAGGCTGGGAGATGAGTGGTTGGAAAGCTGCCTGGCAGAGAAAGACCTGGGAGTATTGGTGGATAGTCAGCTGAATATGAGCCAGCAGTGTGCTCAGGTGGCCAAGCAGGCCAACAGCATCCTGGCTTGTATAAGAAGCAGTGTGGCCAGCAGGACTAGGGAAGTGATTGTACTCGGCTCTGGTGAGGCTATACCTCGAGTACTGTGTTCAGTTTTGGGCCCCTCACTACAAGAAGGACATCAAGGTGCTTGAGCGAATCCAGAGAAGGGCAACGAAGCTGGTGAGGGGTCTGGAGAACTAGTCTTATGAGGAGCGGCTGAGGAAGCTGGGATTGTTCAGCCTGGAAAAGAGAAGGCTCAGGGGCGACCTTATCACACTCTGCAGGTACCTTAAAGGAGGCTGTAGCGAGGTGGGGGTTGGTCTATTCTCCCACGTGCCTGGCGACAGGACGAGGGGGAATTGGCTAAAGTTGCACCAGGGGAGATTTAGGTTGGATATAGGAAGAACTTCTTTACTGAAAGGGTTGTTAGGCATTGGAATAGGCTGCCCAGGGAAGTGGTTGAGTCACCATCCCTGGAGGTCTTTAAAAGGCATTTAGATGTTGAGCTTAGTGATATGGTTTAGTGGAGGACTTGTTAGTGTTAGGTCAGAGGTTGGACTTGGTGATCTTGGAGGTCTCTTCCAACCTAGATGATTCTGTGATTCTGTGATCTTCTTCACGAAATCAGGGCTTCAGCAATGTCTGCCACATATTGTATTTCTGTGTGCCTTCAAGAGCTCATTGCCTGTACCTAGTTCTTTTCTCTGCTTTTCTATGGATTTCATTGACAGTAAATATGGTTTTCTGAATATCACCCAGATGTTAGGGCACAATGTTGGCAGTTCACTGAGAAAGTTAGGCATTTTTAAGTAAACCTGAATCCAGCACTGGGAGCCAAGATAAAGCCACAGCACCATTCTACTGTGATACAAGAAATGACAGCTTGAAAATATCAGTTCTGAAAGAGCTGTTAGTCTTTGGCATTTCACACTTTGGTCTAGCTGAAATTAAAACAATAAAATAAATATATTAGTGGATTTGTTTTGTATCCCTTCTGGATAGCATACAATACTTTCAATATTGTTCTTTGCTTATGAATTATAATGCACAGTTATATAAGGAGGAGACAACAGTAAATTAAATATTCGGAAACTCATAAAGGTGAAACTATCAAATCAAAAAATGTAAAAATATGTAGCCTCATTGGACTGAGAAAAGACAGATTGTAACTTCCTTCTGCTCTCCTTTCTCTTTTATTTTACTTCTTTTTTTTAAGTAGCTTTTAGTATGTCAAAAATAACTTTTAAATGACTTTAAGGTCCAATTAAATACAGTCACTTAATATTTCTCAAATCAAATGAAACATGAGAAATGGGATTTATACCATCTATCTTCAACCTCAGAAAAGCTACTTTTCTAATTCAATGAGTCATCTACATTGCATCCACAGTAAATAAAAGAAGCAGGCAACATCCATGAACAGTTTCAGCAAATTATGTTAGATGTCTAAGGCATAAAAAGGATGGTTGAATAACTAGCCTACCTCTTGAGTGGAGTAAATAAGTGAAATGACTCTCATCCCATCTTTGAATTGTTATCATGTAGACATGGTGGGACAAATCATACAGCTGGAGAACTGGAATCGAGGGCAACAAGTTTTACAGAAGAGAGAGACAGGGAAGGAGAGACAGGGGTGTCTCTATGTTAGGAAATGGATAAATTGCAAAGAAATGCCTCTGAGAAACAGCCACAGACAAGTTGAGAGCTTGTGGGTAAAAATTAAGGACCAGACCAATAAAGGACACCTCGTAGCTGGGATCTATTATAGGCTGCCTGATCAAGGGGAACCTGTTGCCAAGACCTTCTTACTTCAACTACAAGAAGCATTGTGCTCACAGATACTCACCCTGACTGGGGATTTCAACCAAATGGATGTCTGCTGGAAAAGCTATGCAGCAGGCTGTAAGCAATCCAGGAAGCTCCTGGAGCACATTATGGTTACCTTCCTGGCCCAGGTATTAGCAAACCAACCAGAGCAGAAACATTAGTGGACCTAGTGCTCACCAGTGCAGATGAACTCATTAAAGAGGTTAAGATTTGAGGCAGTCTGGGCTGCAGGGACTACACCCTGGTTGAGTCTGTGATCTTGAGAGAGATGGGCTGGCAAAGAGCAAAGTCAGGACACTGAACTTCCAAAGAGCTAGTTTCCAGCTGTTTGAAGACCTAGTAGATGAGATCCCCTGGAATAATGTCCTAAGGGACAAAGAATCTGAACAGAGCTGGAAACTCTTTAAGGATGTTTTCCTTAGAGCACAAGAACTCTCTATCCCCATTTGTAAGAAAGCGAGCAGGGAGGGCAGAAAGCCAAGATAGCCAATGACATGCTGGTCAAACTGAGTGCAAGAAGGAAATGCACAGGCAGTGTAAGCAGGGACATGTGGCCTGGGAAGAGTACAGGGCTGCTGTCTGGATATTCAGGGATGGGATCAGGAAAGCCAAGGCACAGATGGAACAGAGCTTGGCAAGGATACAAAAAATAACAAGAAGGGATTCTATAGGTAGATTGTCCAGTAAAGAAAGGCCAAGGAGTGTACTCCCTCTGATAAATGAGAAGGGAGAACTGGTAACAGAAGACATGGAGAAGGAAGAATGAAGGCAACAAGTTCTTTGCCTCAGTCTTCACTGCCATTCAGGCTTCCCATTTCTCTCAAGTCCCTGCACTTCTAGGCAGGGCCTGGAGTAGCAAAGTTCCACCCACTGTAAGTGAAGAGCAGGTTCGAGACCACCTGATGGAACTGAACAAGTACAAGTCTATGGGGTCTGATAACATGCATCCCAGGATCCTGAAGGAACTGGCCGATGGAGTTGCCAAGCCTCTCTCCATCATATTTGAAAAGTTATGGCAGTCAGGCAAAGTCCCTGGTGACTCGAAAAAGGGAAATATCACTCCCATTTTTAAAAAGGGTAGAAATTAGGACCCAGGGAACTACAGACAGGTGATCTTCACATTTGTGCCTGGAAAGATCATGGAACCGATCCTCCTGGAAGTAATGTGGTGGTGGTTTTACCCTGCTAGGCAGCTGAGCACCACCATAACCATTCTCTCACTCCCCCTTCTCAAAGGAAAAGGGGGAGAAAATACGATGAAAAAGGCTCAAGGGTTGAGATAAGGACAGGGAGATCACTCAACAATTATCATCATGGGAAAAACAGTCTCAGCATAAGGGAGATTAAGGTAATTTGTTAGCTTTTACTAACAAGCTAGAGCAGTGAGAAACTAAAAGCAAACTAAAAGCACCTCTACCCCGTCCACCCTCTCCTACTTTCTCCCCGCAAGCAGTACAGGGCAATGGTGGAATGCGGGCTGCTGTCAGTCCCTGGCACTTCATCTCTGCCACTCCTTCACATTCACTCTCTGCCCCTGCTCCATGTAGGGTCCCTCCCACGGGATGCCATCCTTCCTGAACTGAGCCTGCGGGGGCTGCCCACAGGCTGCAGCTCTTCAGGAACTGTTCCCACATGGCCCCATACCACAGGGTCCATCCGTCAGGAGCAAACTGCTCCAGTCCAGGTCACCCATGGGTGGCAGCTTCCCCCAGACCCCCTGCTCCTGCATGGCCTTCTATGATGCAGTGACTGCATCAGTTGACAAGGGAAGACTGACTGATGTCATCTACCTGAACTTCTGTAAGGCCTTTGACGTGGTCCCACATGACATCCTGATCTCTAAATTGCAGAGATACAGATTTTAAGGTTGGACCATTTGGTGGATAAGGATGTCTGCAACTAGAGAGTTGCTGTCAATGGCTCTGTGTCCAGGTGGAGTCCTTTGTGATGAGTGGTGTCCCACAGGAGTCTGTCATGGGACCGGTGCAGTTTAATACCTTTATTGGTGACATAGACAATAGGATCGAGTATAGTCTTATGAGGAGCGGCTGAGGAAGCTGGGATTGTTCAGCCTGGAAAAGAGAAGGCTCAGGGGCGACCTTATCACACTCTGCAGGTACCTTAAAGGAGGCTGTAGCAAGGTGGGGGTTGGTCTATTCTCCCACGTGCCTGGCGACAGGACGAGGGGGAATTGGCTAAAGTTGCACCAGGGGAGATTTAGGTTGGATATAGGAAGAACTTCTTTACTGAAAGGGTTGTTAGGCATTGGAATAGGCTGCCCAGGGAAGTGGTTGAGTCACCATCCCTGGAGGTCTTTAAAAGGCATTTAGATGTTGAGCTTAGTGATATGGTTTAGTGGAGGACTTGTTAGTGTTAGGTCAGAGGTTGGACTTGGTGATCTTGGAGGTCTCTTCCAACCTAGATGATTCTGTGATTCTGTGATACCCTCAGCAAGTTTGCAGGTGATACCAAGCTGAGTGTTGACATTGATACAACAGAAGGAAGGGATGCCATCCAAGGAGACCTAGACAAGCTTGAGAAGTGGACCCATGTGAACCATTTGAGGTTCATCAAGTCCAAGTGCAAGGTTCTGCATGTGGGTCAGGGCAATCCCAGACATGAGTACAGACGGGGAGAAGAACTCATTGAGAGCAGCCCTGAAGAGAAGGACTTGGGGGTTCTGGTGGATGAAAAGCTCATAACTAAGAAAATAAGCTTTTACTTAGAGGGGCTGATAATGATAGGACAAGGGGGAATGGTCTTAAACTAAAGGAGAGGAGATTTAGATTAGATGTTAGGAGGAAATTCTTTACTCAGATGGTGGTGAGGCACTGGAAGAGGTTGCCGAGAGAGGTTGTGGATGTCCCATCCCTGAAAGTGTTCAAGGCCAGGTTGGATGAGGCTCTGAGCAACCTAATCTAGAGGGTGGCATCCCTGCCCATGGTAGGGGGATTGGAACTAGATGATCTTTAAGGACCCTTCCAACCCAAGCTATTTTATGATTCTATGATTTGAAACACAAGCTTTTTGTTTGTTTGTTGTTTTGTTTTGCTTTGCTTAATATTGCACTGAGTCTGGCTGGGATGGAGTTAACTTTCCTTGCAGCAGCCCACACAATGCTGTGCTCTGCACTTGTGGCTAGAACATCATTGGTATCACACCACTGTTTTGTCTATTGCTGAGCAATGCTGGCACAGCAGCAGGACTCCCTCCAAACTCCCCAAATGCCAGCAGGCTGCAGGTGTTGGCCAAGAAGTAAGGAGGGGACATCACCAAGGCAGCTGACCTAAACCAAAAAAAGGGGTATTCCATCCTATATGATGTCACACTCAGCAAAAGGTGGGAAAGGGGAAGGAGAGAGGGGGCTCTCATTATGAAGACATCTGTCTTCCCAAACAGCTGCTATGCACATTGAGGCCCTGCTTCCCAGGACGTGGCTGAACTTTGCTCGTTGATGGGAAGTAGAGAGTAATTTCTTTTCTCTCAATCTGTGCTTCTGTGTGGTCTTTGCTTGTTTATTTTTTTCCCTCTATCTTTTCCATTTAAATAAATTATTCTTATCTCAACCCATGAGTGTTTTTTTTTTCTTTCCAGCATACTTTCTTCTCCCCCTGTTCTTCTAAGGAGGGGGAGTGAGAGAGCAGTTGTGGTGGAGTTCTGCCACCCAGCAAGGTGAAAACACCACAAATATCTATATGTTTATAGATTCTTCATCCCAGTATGATATTCTTGATATCAAACCCATAAACCTTCTGCCAGCTTTAAATTCTCTGTTCAGTATAATCAATTCTTTGTTTCTATCATTACAAGCTGGCCATATGTGAGTATATGAGGATCATTCACAGCAGAATGGAGCTTCAAATGGTTTTAATATTTGACAGAAACTGTGTGAGTAGTGCAGCTCAGCGGTGACTGAGCACAAAATATAACGGATTTCATTGAAATTATTTCTTTAAAATTTAAATTCAAATGCTGATTACCATGTTCCTGCCTTTAAATTAACAGTTCATAATCAACTTCATTTTAATCCTCTTGTATTGATACTATAAAGTCAGCTAAGATAGATATATTACTTTATATGATATTTCCTCTCTATCTTTTAGTTACTTAATCAAGCATATTCATATGGGGCTTTTTGTTTGTTTGTTTGTCATTGTTGTTGTTGTTTTTCTATTACCCTCTATTTTATTAAAATGTTATATAGAGAAAAATAATTTTAGCCTGAGGTAACAATAATGATGAATTTTTGAAGTTTGATTCTGAGGCTAGGTCATCAGATGTGACACTTCGGTTTTTCCCAAATCTCAGCTTTGTGGCCTTTCAAATGATATTTTAAAAAGCACACTCAAATTTAAATATTAGTCATTGGAAAACACCACATTTTCTTACTTACTTAATATTAATTGAATATAAAATTGGAAAATGATAAATTATTTATCAGGTATGCAAATGTATGTTTGTGATACTAAGTTTTTAGTTAAAAAGTACCTAATGAATGCATATAAAGTACAAGGTTTAAACAGCTTACAGTCTTCCAGTTATGCTGTAACTACCACTTGTGATAATGCATAACCTCTGCATAATCAAAGATCTCAGTGCTGCTCCTGTAGAACAAGTCTCCATCATGACAGAAAGTGACAGTACATGCATACGCAATCTCAGTAGGAATGTAAGTGATTCAAGGGATATTAAAGAAGCTGTTTGCACTCTCCAGTGTTAGACATAACTTATGTAGCTAAGGCCTTTGTTGGCAAGCAAGGATGCTTGAGACAACTTATGAAGTTACTACCCTTTTCTGTCTATTCTGACTTACTGCTGGAGAGATTTCTGAGCTCTTTGTCAATCACTTCTTGATAGCATTTAGCTTTTTTCCTGCAGAAAATTGCACTGTAAACACTAGTTGCTCAGGATTTGATTAATGTCCATTTCAGATGTCCCTGCAGCAAGGGTAGAGCACAAATGGAGACTGGCCCCACATCTGAGTTAAGCCATTCCCACCCATCAGTCACCATCTGTAGTTTATAACAGGATGTCTTAAGGAAAAGTGGTATCAGTGATATTTTGCTGAAAAAAAAAAAAAAAAAAAAAAAAGCTGAGAGGTCCAGGAATTGATTAATGAGCAGGTCAGGAGTCCATCAAGTGAGAGCAAGATAGAGAGGTGGGTGTACCATTCTAAGGCAAGCTCTTGCCACTCATCCATCAGAGCTCTACGTTAGCAGGCGAGTCACTTCAGCTTCCCTCCTCAGTCAACAGAGAAAAATGCTTCTCTAAGGGCGAGCCAAAGTTGGAATATAACTAACTTAGCTCCACTCAAGTGGAACCTATTTCTTTCCTTTGACTAAATAGGAGGCCTGGAGAGTTACCTAACTTAAACCCAGAAGTTAGACTTTGTGAGTTCTCCTTAAAAGTAAATAAATGGTCCTTTGAAATCTTGGCAGTTTATTAAGGACCAACGTTCTGACAAATTGCTTAGCCATTGGCTACATATTGCACCCATTCTACAAATACAGTAAACTCAGTACTTAAGTCACTACATGCTCCATCTCTTCCTGAAGAGTATACCAAAAAAGATAATCAAGAAAAGATATAGACAAGTCAGGTAAATTCACCTGTCTTCTGTTGTTCCACTCCCAAGCCTATCAAGGACCAGGCAAAAACTAATAGATGTTATAGTAAATGCTGGAAAAATAAAATTGCTTTTCTAGGCCTCTTCTACATTGGCAGTTTATGTTGGTCTTTTGATCTCTGCACTACTTTCAGGTTATTCATGAACAACCCAATTAAATTCTGACCCTAAGAAGGCAAGCCATTTTCTGATGCTGAATTTCCCATGCTTCTCTGTTTCTACTGTGTTGGAGAATGTAGAGTGGGTAACATTCAAGTGAATTTTATCTCTGTGCATAGATGGTATGAGATACACACATAGTAATTCTGAAGTACAAGACTGAAGATATATGATTTCTTCATTTTCTAAGCTTCATTAGATAATTTAATCTTGAATCAACGGGGTCACATCAATGATGACTGGAACCCACAATATATGTTGCCATAATAATGACAAATGGCTCCCTCTTTAGGAATATTAGTTTTTGACTTAAATTGGCAAACATTCATAGAGTATCCAGGCATGGAGGAAAAATTATTATTGTTATTATTTTTCATGATCTTTACAAGCGCTCAGTGGAAACCTTGAACACCCACTTTATGATAATGATAAAAGTGGGGATCCAAATGGTGTGATCCTTAGATTTCTCATGCAGTTTTAATTTTAATTGATTGCAAAGGTACATATATATATACTGAGCAAGGAAAAATTCACTTTGTTTTGAAGAGAAAACATATACAGAGAGCAAAACAAGTGCAGTGTGTTACATAATACTAGAGACATCTCTTCTTAAAAGTATATACTAACCTGCACTGGGTTTCCTGCTGTCATTGTAGAATGCTTGCTGTCTTCAGGCTAGTTTGGCAAGTTCAATGTCAATTTACAATGCTGACCTGCTCTTACGTTTGTATTTCTAACTCAGAATAACCATGTATTTATATTATTTATAATTACTAGAAATAATATAATATGGTTGATTACATTGACCACTTTTGGTATAGCATAGCATTTATATTTACTGACAGAAATATATCAGTGAGGAATTTTAGGGTCTATAAAACTATTAAGGCACAGGATCCTGGCAGAAAAACCGGGAACTGGCACAGTTTAAGAAATAGGCAGCCCTGGCATGCTGGGGATATTGATTTAAGACAGACTCTGACAATTAGTGTTTCAGAGAATTTTTCTCCAAGGGAAATTCTATCTAAACTTATGTTGTACTAGTTCTAGTGAATCTGGAACATATCTGTGCAATGGTTTTAGATAAATCCATTTTGCCAAACCATGCTATTTGTGTTTCATTAGTCAAAGACATTATCATATAGAATCATATAGAATGCTGTGAAAAAGATTTATAATTGCAAAGTGTTTGTATATCTTCATATGAATGTTCCTGCCAAGTGAACATGGATGACAATGAGTGTATTAACACAGTGAGACAACACCATAAAAAAAAAAAAGGAACAAAAAGCAATGAACGTTTTTTTGTTTGTTTGTTTGTTTGTTTTTGTTTGTTTGTTTTGTTTTTTTTTTTTTGTTTAATTGCCGTTGTTAAAAATGGATTTTGGTCTAGCATGTAAACAAAATGTGCTTAGGCAGATGAAGGAGCTACACTTGGATGTACATATTAAAGAGAATTCTGCCTCATAAATTACTGGAGAGAAGTCTTGTCCAATGAATGGCACCATCTTCTGGCTTTATTTTGTGTAGTGTCTCAAGTGCTGAATGAATATCTAATACATCAGGCTGGTTACTTGGTACTATTTGATAAAATCCAGATACTTCACTGCTTACCATAAGACTTTTAATGGGTAGATAAACCTTGGATCACTTTAGGCTTTTCATGTATAGTTCAGTGGACCTACTGCATGATTTCAGACCCTATAGAAGCATTTTAACAAGTTATGCTGACTGTAGTACATATGTTGGGGAAGGAAACTAGTTCTATTGAGATAAAATTGGAAGAAAATAAATAAATAAATAAATAAATAGGCCACTGAGTTAGTCATTCACACATGCCTGTACATGTTAAGTGTTTAATTTTAGTGCATTTTTTTTTTTAGCTGTGTATACCTAAATATCTCTGAAAAACTTTTTACAGAAATGGTACATATAATCTGTAAACCTCTTTCCATAATCTTTTTCCAAGAATTTTACAAAATAAATGATGGGAAAAAAATAATTAGTTACAACTTGTAATATATCACCAAGATAGGACAATATCATTGTTTCTAAATAAGTATTTGAAGGTTGTAAGAGTGAACATCGGTACTTTAAGAAGTATTTAATGATTTTGCGCCTTTCTTTTTGATGGTGTAATGTCCATTATTTTACTATAGGAAATTTACCAGTGGGGTCCAGACAGACTAGAAATTTTCTAGTCAGATTGTAATTTTAGAGATATGACATTGAGTGAAATAACTGTGGGATCTCAAACCTTGTTTTTGACACTACACCTGTTTCAAAGAGTTTGTCTGCATTAGGCATGTGTTGTCTTCACTTTCTTGTAAGTAATAATTTAATAGTTATATTCTGTATAAGTCACCACTGAATAGTTAACTTATTAATGTTTTTGTAACTGTCATAGCAACCTGAATATTAATTAAAGAATACACAGAAGCTAAATGAAAAACAGCATAAAGTAAATGCCAACACTTAAAATTTCAAAATAAGCTTTTCATTCCTTATTTTTAAAAGAAAATTAGTTAGGAAAATGTCCCAGTTGGCTGGAGAAAATAAACAAACAAGCAGTTGTCTCTTTAGAAGTCTTCTACTGGTTGCCTCTTTTATTTTCTTTCAATAACACAAAACCAAATAGCAGTAAAAATGTTTTTGACCAGAAAAAAATATTAAAAAAAAAGAGAGAGAGAGAGAGAGAGAATTAAAATGTCTTTCTGTCCGTATTACATTAAAAAAAAATGGATTAGTGGACAAGTGACAAAAGATACCAAATGAATAGACTGAAAAAAAAAATACTGACATTCTTAGCAAAAAGTACTGCAAGTAGCTTACTGACTGCTGCATTCCTTCACATTTTCCATTCCTTAACTCAGAGTCTGGTGGCACAGCTGTGATTTAACTAGGTTGTATCCAGCACAGGAAAAATCTGTAGCAAAGTAAGAGCTGCCATATAAGGTCATACAGAAACTAAATTAATCCCTCCTAAATGGCCAGAGAGCAAGAAAGAGAATGTAAGATAAGACTTGGGTAAAGCGATTCTGTTGCTCATGCAGCTGCCATTTTTCCATAATCAGCAGTTCAGGGACTTTTCCAAGCCAGAGGTTACATCCTCAGGATCATGTTTAGCAGCCACTAAAGACCTATTCTCTGCGCATAGGCTTGATTCCTTTTTGAACTCATTTGTACTTTTGGCCTTCATAACATCTTGTGGCAATAAGTTACATGCTTTAATTGTGATCTATGTGGAAAATGATTTCCTTCCTTTCCAGCACCTCTCTAGTGTCCTTAGGTTTCTTGGGTATAAGACATGAACTGGAAGCAAGACAAGCCAGGAGAGAGAAAGGATTAAATACCTATTTTTAGTGCAAAGTTGATAAATAGTAATCATCCTGCACTGTTCCTACTGTAAAGAATAGATCACCATTGGCTTCAATGGTAGGGAGGCACCGAATGTGTTTCTGTATCTGTGCAATAAAACAAACAAATAAATAAATAAATAAAATAAAATAAAATAATGTATTTCTGCAGGCAGTTTTAGAGACTTGTGTAGAGCTATTACCAAATTCTTTAGCACACATTGGTTTTTACTGAAAAAGAGAAAAATTATAGGGTTTGAAATTATTCTGAAAATTTTATTTCTCCTTTAAAGCAGAGACCTCCTCTTCAGATGTCTAAAGCATGCTTCGCAACTTTAAACAGGTGTTTTAAAACTGTACCTTGGTATATGGTTCCAGATACTTTTCTTGATGGCAACAAGGACTTCCTACAATCTATTTTGCTCACACCTCAGATATTCTTAGAACTATTGCATTTAAGAGATCAGTAAATCAAGCTAAAGCTTGTTTTGTTTTGTTTTGTTTAATTATTATTATTTTATTTTTTTGTTGTTGGGTTTTATTTCCAACCTCATACCACAATTACTTTTGATGACACAACTGTGTTCCTTCCCACAAGATCTTACAGAGAGGACTACACTGTCTGTAACTTCCAGGCACCCCCATATGGAAATTCCCCTCAGATTTGTCATTATGAAAAGATATAGAGAGTTTAACCCTTACTAATGTGGCAGATTTAGTGATCAGTTGAAATACCAATGCTTGCCCCAGAATAATGGTTCACATTGCATACTGTACCCAACAAAGAGATTTTGGTAATGCAAAGTAGAGATAGCTCTACATGGTATATTTCAGTGGTTGACTTTTAGTTTAATATCTTCAGATTCTTCAAAAGAACAAGATTAACAACAGCAACCAAAACTTAATGTACTTCACTAATAGGCAGTATGAGTAAAACTTTTTTATTATTATTACTATTATTATCTGAACTGAAAGACCTTCGTTCAGACCTACACGTTAGCTCTGAGCTTACCTAAGATCTCGTGGCATATACATATATATATGAAACTAAAGATCGTTTGAAATCTTTCCTATCTAGTGTTTAGTCAAAAGTAGATTGTCTGTAATAAACTCTTGATTTATGCTGTTTTAAACAACATAGTAATAACTCAAAAATGAGACACTTCCTGGACCTTAAGGGTTCTTTACAATATGAGGGTTAATTTCTTATGAAGTCATTTATTTCTCATTCAGCATTCATCACTCATAGATAAATATGGTATGTCACAGAAGTTATTTGTACTTTTTCTTTGGCCACTTTTGCTAAACTTGTGTTAGTCAGACAAATTATTTAAACAGTATCTGTTTTTACATTCAACTTTGCATTAACAAAAATAGAAAGTCCACATTATTGCCTGTCTACTGGATTTTGAGCCTGCATATACCTGGGCTGAAAAATAATTTGGTATGCTTGGGAAGAGTGCCTAAAAATAGTAATTGGAAACCTAAAAATAATATTTGGATGCAAATCACTGATAACTCTTTGAATTTCAATGATCTTAATGAAATAGACTGATGATGTTGTATGAAACAGTAAAACATGGCCAGTGTTTTCAAAAGTTCTCTTTTACCTATGCCAATTCAAAACAGTACTTTAAAACATCTGAAATATTCATTAGGCACTAATAAACAAACAAACAAAAAAAAAGAGAGAGAAACAAACAAACAAACAAAACAAAGGAGAAAATATTTTTTTCAATTTCCTTCATTTCCTTTTTTTTTTTTCCCATGTAGATCTGTCATATCAATTCCATATCCTATCCAAAACTAAATTCTGGCTGGATTTTGTCTTTGAAGTTTCTGCCATATTGGATGGTCCATTTAAATGGCAAGTTTTTGTCATGTTTGAATTTCAGATTATATGAAATATCCACAGTTATAGGTATATCTAGCACTTGCCTAGAGCAATGAATTCTCATATGATGCAAAACAGCCCCAGGAAAGCTTTTTCTGTGTATTTTGACTGTAGCAGATACTGGAAAACCTGGAATATTTCTGTTTCCTCTTTACTAGGAAATATTATATAAATACCTCTGAGACAGTGTATCTGCTGCAGTATATTGCTGCAGCTTGGGAAAACAAGGAGAGAGTAGTTGCAAAGTATGCAATCTTTCTATACGGAGTAAAAAGAGGAATTGTGAAGACATGAAGTTGTGTGGGAAAAATGTCTGGACCAAGGGAGGTGTTCTGTAACTTTGAGGAACTGCCACCAGACTACTCTCCTGATCCTAGCCTTCAGGGGGAGATAAAGCTGTAAATCTGAGCCTTCTTGTGTAGGGAAAAATTCAAAATCCTGTCCTCTTTTCTGGATGATTATTCTAACCACCAAACTACTCGGTATTAATAGGTTAAAACTATCCTGAGTGTTCAGTGTAGTATGTTAGTTTTCTGTAAACAGATGAGCAAGGCAAGTTCACTAAGAAGTTTCATCCTGGAAATCACCCTCTCACAAATGTACCTAAGGCATGCGTGCACAGATAATATGGGACAAAATCCAGATTTCAGACCTTCATTTTTGTATGAGCTGTTGAAAGACCATGTAGGTCTCTGATCAGCAGTTTGGCTATTATTGAAGTTGTAATTCTTACCCTATGCTATATGAGAACAAAAGGACTCAGACTGGATTTGTAAATTCTGAGACCTAGAAGGCCAGGATGTTTTGTGCAGACATTAATTTTGTAGTGTGCAGATGGCTTAAATTGCCTAAGCTATGAACTACAAACTTGTTTGAGATAACTCTTTTCATAGCTAGATTAAAGACAGAAAAACAGTTCTTTTTACTTCAACATTTCTTCTGTAGCAACTTTACACCAACTGAAATCCTGAAATGCCTCTCCCAGGTTTAATGCAATTCAGAACTGAATTTTTCACAACATTCACATCATTTTCAAAGTCAAAACAATGAATTAATGCTAACCTTCTCCACTTTTCTTCAGCTGAAGCACAACATTTTAACAGAAAGTAGTGTACAGTCTGTTGTGGTTTAACCCAGAATGCAGCTAAGCATAACACAGCCGCTCACTCACTCTCTCCAGGTGGGATGAGGGAGAGAATCAGAAAGGTAAAAGTGCAAAAACTCATGGGTTGAGATACAGACAGATTACAAGGTAAAGCAAAAGCCAGGCATGCAAGCAAAGCAAACCAAGGAATTCATTCACTATTTCCCATTGGCAAGCAGGTGTTCAGTCACTCCCAGAAAGCAGGGCTCATCATGTGTAACAGTTGCTTGGGAAGACAAACACTGTCACTCCAAATATTTTCCTCCTCCTTTACCCTACCTGTTATTGCTGAGCATGATGCCATGTGATGTGGGACATCCCTTTGACCAGTCTGGGTCAGCTCCTGGCTGTGTCCCCTCACAGCTCCTTGTGCAACCCCAGGTACCTCGCTGGCAGGACAGCACCAGGAGCTGAAAAGTCCTTGGCTCTGTGTTAGCACTGCTCTGCAACAATATTGGTGTGCTGTCACTGCTATTGTCATCAAAATTCCCAAACACAGCATCATACAAGCCCCTACAAACAAAATTAACTCATCTCCAGCCGAAGTCATGACATATTCATGGTACAAATTTGTACAGTGAAATAGATTTGACCTGTTACAGATGCATTTCAATTTCATTCAATATTTGTGAGTTTGAACTTGTAAGCTATTTGTGTTGCTTCATGTGCTCTGTGGGGTGGTGGGGATTGTTTTGTTGGTGGTGGTTTTTAATATGCATTATATGACAAAGGTATTAGCTCTTGAAATTGATCCTCAAATCTACTATGTGTACAGACATGCAAACAGCATTCAAACAATCAGATTAAAAGAAAGACAATAAAGAAAACTAATCATCAATATAAACAAAATATTTTCTGTTTTATTTTTAGTGTTAAGTGATACCAGAGTTAATAAAACCCAAACCCTAGTCTGGATTTTAGCCTAAACCATTTAATTTGACTTGAAGGGAAAGTTGAATAACATCCACCTTAACAATTTACTGACAATCAAAAATGGGTTACTTACAATGCAGCTATTATCTTGCAAGTGTATGATTTTATACATAGGAAACACAGGAAGATTCTTAGTTTTGTTTACAGTGCAATAACCATTTTTGAATAATTTGTCTTGTATGTGGTTGTCTTGTAGTACATGGAGAAAACTAACTTCCAGTGTTGCGGAAGGCCTAATGTTCTTATCCCTGTCTTTGGGAGATACAAATCATCATTATCTTTTCTAATCAGCTTCCTTAAACTAGTAGCTGTCTCAAAAAGAGAAAAGCTGGAATCAATACCTATTCTAAAATACCCCATGTAAGTGACCAGCACCAGGCTCACGGAGGATATCTGAGATAAATTCAAGATATCATGATTCACTTTGCATTACTTATTCTAGAACCATATTCAATAGCTGCAAAGAGATATATACAATGATATATGAATAAAAGATACCTCTTCTATTTCCGATTACTGCCCTTGTAAGTTCCCCATTAATTAGAAAGCATATTTCATTTGTATTAAATGACATATTTCATTTTTCTGTATAGCTGCAGGCCAAGAGAAGATGTGCATATATTTGAAATATGCTCACATTATGGATTACTGGTATTTCAAGAATACTTCACCAAAAAAAAAGAGCACTGTAAATGCATTCTGTAGGTAAATAATGTAACACAATCACATGACTTCTTTTTGTTAATTTAATAATGCATTTATTTCATTCCATTTATTTCTGTCACGAGCTTTCTTCTTCTGGTTATAAACTGATGGTTTGAATCACAAAATTGTTCCTGCTTCATCTGCATTAAAAATGTTTTCAGGATAATAGTCAGAAAAAGGAATGAGAAAGCAGTAACTGTCTATTTGGGAATGATGTGGGGATTACACAGGATGTGCTGTGCTTCATAATTTATTTCCTTCTCTTGCTTCAAACCAGGGCAGTGATAGAGTCCCTGTGCTGTTCACACTGGGACTACTTGCAGGCTATGAATTTACCTGCAATTACCCTCATCCACCAGATCTTATCAGCTGTGAGCTCTCCGACCCCCTGATCTCCACGAGAGGAAATCCTTCCCACCTCTCCCCTGTGCTTTCGTTCTGGATATGTGTTGACAGCCGGTCCAGCTGGTACGAACATACAGCCCATTTCACATCAGACCATCTCTAGCAGATCATACCTGGTGTTCTGGTGGGTTTATGAGTGGTGCACTGAGAGCAATTAGCATCTGAATTGAGCTACATGAGGATAACAACAGGCGATTACCCTATTTAACAGCTGTTAAGTGGTGTTAATTGCCGGCTATAGACCACAAGCTGAGCAATTTTGTGCAAACTGTACAAACAGAACAAAACAAACGGATGATGTAGAGGAAAAATGGGTCTGAAAAAAATCTCCCTATTAATCCAAAATATGCATACAGATAGATTATATGCATTGCTGGTGTGAAAAATTTGTCCCAAACTGTTTGTCAAATCCAAACCCTTACTGAATTTTCTGTGAATAGACAACAATTTCTATTAATTTCTTCATTATTCACAGTCATTTAATGAATGGTTTGTGTGAACACTTTTTGCCTAAGGTTCCCTCCAGCAGGGCTAGTTCCTGATAACCTCATTCTTATCGAACAGTGCCCTGATTCGGTGAAACAGAGTAAAGGATAAGATACATTTAGAATTTAGCCTTAAATTACAGGGTAATAATCAGCAAATTATCTCTTAAAAGTGGAATAAAATATGTCCAAATGAAATTATGTGGAGTTTCTTTTGTTCTCACTGAACTGTTAAAAATAGCTGGAAAAGTACAGACGAAAAGTTCTAGAGATATTTTTAGATGCTTTGAGTTGTTCTGTTGGGCGTATTCTTTTCAGGTCATTTTTCTGTAAGCAAAATAATCACAGTACAGTATATGACCAGCAGAGCTGGTCAGTATGTTTGTCTTATTGCCTAATAGCTTGTTTCAGAATTTTACAGGGCAGAGAAGTGTTGATTTATTTTGAAAGCATAGGTACCAGTATTGGGCTGAATGCTGTAAAATCATTGAATTTACCATGGAAGGAAGCCACTTTAAGAAAAGCAAAGTTTCATAGGTTCCAAAAATCACTAGAGTAAGAAATCCACAGTCAAACAAAAACAACAGCAATAACAACAACCGACCAAACAAAAACCACTTCTTCTAATATCTATCTGAAATAATCCTCCATGATATAGCTGCTAACAAATGCACTTTATAACAGCAAGCCAGTGGCATTTCTGATCTGAGCTAAATGCCTCATATTGTTTGCTTTTCTAAGTGTAAATCGAGAAAGAGGACCCACTGCCAAGCATACAGCAGACTTAAGGACCACTATGGTTTTATGGTTTCTGCTGTTCTTGTTCTTCCCCAGATTGATCATCTAGAGGATTTCTCTATCTTTTGTTGTTCTATTTTGGGGAGAATATGCTATTTTTCCTAAAGTTTATGTTGTTCTTTCTACACATAAATATTTACATGCACACAAACACACACACGTCGACATACTAAGCAGTACTAACAAAGTCCTTTAATATGAGTAAGGCTTTTATCAGTGGACCTCCATGGAACAAAGGAAGGATCCTAACTTCTAGAAAGTTTCATAGCCACAAAAGCACTCATTTAGCTAGAAATGAAATGCCAAATATGTTGTCAAAGTTTTTTACAACTACAAATTTAAAGTGCCTCTTTTGCCTTCCCTCTCTGTCAGTACAGAGTTTCTGAAGGGGAAGGGAGTGCTGATATGCAACAAACATTGCTTATCTCTAAGACATGACACTCTGTCTGTGAGTGGCTTCTTTGGCATTTTGAGTGTGGATTTTCTTAAAATGTGAAAAGCACAATTTCAAAACACATTTGATCTTCATAGAATTTGAATATTTACACAGAATTTGATTTTACAAAGTAAATTAGGAGTCTTCTGAATTCAATGTTTTTCATATTATTAATGGGAAGGTTGTTTCTATAGCAACTTGTTAAAGGGCATTCAAACATTGAGCAGCATGGATTCCTTTTTTGTTCCTCTTTACAATTTATTTTCACTTAGCATTCCCCAAGGACAAAGTCATAAAAAGAGAGAAGAAAAATAAAAGAAGACCTGGTGCTGCCAAAATGACCATTGATAGCAGAAGAATAACCAAGGACTGTGACTGTATGATTTTAACTGTACAATATAGTAGATTTAGGCACTGAGCTGTTAAGCCTCTCAGCCACCATTCCCCCTGGAGAATCCAGTTATAGCATGGTTATTTCTTTAAATAATGTAGGTTGTAGTTTAAGTCTACAGTCTGTGTAAATACATACAAACAGAGAGAGAATAGTCACATAAACCTAATCTTCATTTTATTATAACTATATTTTATATACGTCATTAAATATTTGTATGCTCTAGGATTGTTTCAGGAAATACAGAACCAAGTAAGGCTCATTACTTTGACATGCAGTACTTGGTTTGGGGAAATCAATTAAATACTTGAGTTATGGGCATTAGGTAGTTGCTGAATATAGTTGCTGGTATAGGTGGGGCTGTTGCAGCTCCATGCCCCCCAGGTCCAACCAGCAGCAAGGCTGAGCATGTATCCACAGTAGACACATGCACATGTATACACCACACATACGTATGTACATAGACAGACGCACAGATCACACAGACACACAGAGCACTTGCAAAAGTACCAACAGCACCATCAGACTCATCCTGCTCCCCTCTCTGGAAGAACAGGATGAAGATCTTTTAGTAGGAGTACATATATACTAATGTCCACATATGTGGAGCTCTCCTGCAGCTGGGCTCAGGTATTTAATTTGCCCAGTAGCTGCCCCTGGATCCCAGTCAGCCCAGTTGCTGGCAGATGGACACTTGAGCACCCAGGACAACAGCCCTACTCCAGCTGCAAGTACAGACACCCATGCACACACACACGCATACAAGTGGTTCTCCTAGTCCACACCCAGACTCTGTGGCTTCTCCAGAGGTTGCCCTGGACCCCTCTTCCGTCCAGCAGCCAGCTCTTCCCATGGTCCTACCCTCAGAGACACACCCAAGGCACCAACCCATATCACCTGCTCATCATCTCATCCAGCAGCATCTCTCCCTGCTCTCACACACTCACTTGCACACCCACACTTACTCCAGTTGTGGGCACCATGGACACCCGGGCTCCTTTGACTTGTGGTTCCACCCCATGGGTTGTCTCTCAGACACACACACACCTGTGCACACAGAGCGCCCCTCAATTGGGAAAATGGTTAGAAATGGGGTTTAGTGAGAAGCCTCAACAGACTGCTAGCCAGGTACAGGGCATAGCCAAGCAGGTGAACTGACCAGCTCCTGTTGGCACACAACCAGCGCATTTATCCCATTTATCCTCTGTTCCTCCTTGTTCCTGCCCAACCCCCCTTGATCATTCCCTTTCTCCACCTTTGGTTCCTCCCTGGAACATCCCATAGTAATTTCTGTGTGTTGTGGTTTAACCCGGCTGGCAGCTAAACACCACACAGCCGTTCGCTCACCCTCCCCCCTCCCTCTCTGGGATGGGGGAGAGAAACGGGAAAGTGAAGCCGGTGAGTTGAGATAAAGACAGTTTATTAAGACAGGAATATAATAATAACAATAATAATAATAATAGTGATAATGATAATAGTATTAATAATAATAATGTGTAAGAAAACAAGTGATGCACAATGCAATTGCTCACTACCCGCTGACCGATGCCCAGCCTATCCCCGAGCAGCCGGCCCCCCACCCCAGCCAGCCACCCCTATATATTGTTTAGCATGACGTCAGATGGTATGGAATACCCCTTTGGCCAGTTTGGGTCAGCTGTCCTGGGTCTGTCCCCTCCCAGCTCCTGCTGCACCCCTAGCCTGCTCGCTGGCAGGACAGAGCGAGAAGCCGAAAAGTCCTTGGCCTGGTGTAAACACTGCTCTGCAACAATTAAAACATCAGCATGTTATCAGCGCTCTTCTCATCCTAATCCAAAACATAGCACCCTACCAGCTACTATGAGGGAAAATTAACTCTGTCCTAACTGGAACCAGGACACTGTGCAATCCTAAAGTGCCTTTCACCTTGTCCCATACTATGCCCCACCCCTATCAGTGCAACAAACACACCCCAGACTGTAGGGTGATGGGGCTCTTACTGGCTCATGGTGATGAGTGTTCTCATGCCCATGGGCTGAGGCTCTCCCTGGTCATCCCTATGGGGCTTTTGTCTGCATCAGGGTCATTGGGATAGCCCCTGCACTTTGCTCTGGGATTCTTCATGGTTGGGGAAAAGCCTTTGGGATGCTGTTTGCTCTCCTGTGATGTCCCGCGAGCAGCTCAGTAAGAGTGTTATTGGGGTTCCCCTTCTTCCATTGCTCCTTGAGGCTCTTCTCTGCATGGACATGCACTTTTTATCACGTGACTTAACAAACCATGGGCCTGATAAAAAATACTGCAAAATCAGTAGAAAAAGAGTGTAAATTTCTGTGAGTTTTGGATCAGCTTCTAAAACCCTCCTGGCAGCACTTCTGGAATCCTGAGAAATATAATCTTGCTACCTAGAAAATCTTAGACATGTCCCCTTGGAATGCCAAGTTGCCAAAATTAAGGTATATAAAGTAGGATCTTACTGCAGAAGGTGGGGGAGGCTTCAAATAAATAACACAAATAGAGGCTAGCATGCATCCAGGGAACTGACAGCAGTACACCGTATGGGAAACTTTGTATCAATGAGGTGAGCAAAGATGAGAAACATCACTGCTCTTTTAAACTAATATGGGCATAGTAGAGAGATTGTTTTCTTCTAACCTCACTAGATTGATGTATCCAGATACTCCCCTTATCAGTCATTGCCTGGCAATGCCTGATGAAATACAATTACTAGTTTATGTAGGTAATATATACTATCTCCCCTCTGCATAGGTAATTACAGATTGGTGCTACTAAGTCCCTGCAATCCTCCTTTGCATGTCAATATGACTATTTCTTCAGTGCTTGCTTTATTCATCCCCTGGCAGAGTTGCAATAGACAGTCAGTGTAGAAAGGCAATATGAGTAAAAAATACGCACATTCAGAGGAATGCTGCAAGCTTTTCTTTCACTCTTTGCTGTCTTGTCTACATATAATGTAATTTCTTCAACTTCTAAATGTTACAATAAGACAGATAACACTAATAATGTAGCTAAAGTAAGAAAATCTCAGAACCGAAGGGGGATATTTTGACATTTTCCATAACATTTTGAAACATCAGGTAAGATGAATCTTGAGGAAAGAAACCAACTGACCAAACCAAAAATAAATAAATAAATAAATAAGTTCTCCCTCATACTACTTCAGTACTGTACATTGGAGTATTTTAACCTTGATATGCTTGACACAAGAGTGTGAAATGTGTGCCACTGTTCCTTTTTCACTGTTAGATTTCTATATTACCTTTTAGTGTATAAAGTCTGAAATCATTAACCTAATGAATAGTGTCATTGACACACTTATGGGACAGCACTCTGTGTACTAAATAGACCTCACATTTCATACTTCTTGCATTTGATTGGAAAAGTCCTTCTTTGATTTCATCTTATGGCTGAAGTGAAATGGAATAAAAAGAGCACATGGGAATCTAAGCTCCTCTGAGTCTATGTTCAGGTTTGGAACACAGGTCATGTTTTCCTGGTAGGAGCAGTATAAACAAGGATGCAAACACATCAGCTCCGGTTTTGTCAGCACACCGGACAAACTCCCACTCATTAACAAGCTAATACCTTCCTTCCTCTTACTGTTAATGTACTTTCAGAATAATATTTTTTTCAGAAATCTTATTTCTTATCAAGCCCCAAGTCCCACGTGAATGTTCTCCTTAATACTATTTCTCAGTATTTGGTCATGCTTCTGCTTTGTGAACTTTCCTATTGAATTTGAGGTCAATGAAGAAAACCTGATTTAACAGAGTTCATCTATTGCTGCTTTTTCTGGCCATCATCTGAAATGGAGTAATTTGCACTTATTTATTTTAAAAGCTATCAGTAATCCTGCACATTCTCTCACTTTTTTTTTTTATTTTAATATATATACTTTCTTCCTATGAATATTTCCTTAGCAATTCTTAGTTTCCTTTCTTAGAGTCACTTGTTCTTTGCTGTTCTCCATCTAATGCTTTCTTAAGGATCATGTCATAACATTGTCACTGTCACATTCATATCAACAACTTCATTCAATTTTAAAAGAATCAGTGGGGAAGAGTTACTTTTCTAATTGATGTCTCCACTACCTTTTAAATCACTTCTTAACTAATTCCATAATCTTCCTGAACAATGTGTCTCCTTCCAGTGCTCCCAACAGATCTCTAGATAGTTAAATGTTCCCCTTATTACCAGCTATGACACTTCGCTCATTCTTGCATCAGTCACAAATAAACTTCTCTCCTGGGATTTACTCATTTCATGTATTTGGTTGCTTAGGGTAATCCCCAGCCATAATTTTTTCCTTTTCTTTTTCCTTTTAACATTAGTCACACATTTTCAATCAGCCTATTCTCAAGTAGCATCTAAACTTGTATTTAGACCTTTCATGTAAAACACATTCCCTCCCTTTTTCCTTGCGTGTCTCCTTAAACAAATCGTGTTTTTCTGTATCTGTGTCAGATGTGTGGCATATCACAGAAAGCCTCTGTGATGACAGTTAAGTTGTTGTTTTGATCATGAATTAAGACTTGGGGTACCTCCTTGTATTTCTGTATTAATAGTTTACAGACACATCAGATATTCTAATTATTCTTCCTACAACTTTGTTATGAATAAAGTCCTTGTCCTCTCCTCCTATAAATCTTAGGCCTTAATTCTGTGGTTTATATACATTCCTTCAGATTTTAATTCATTCCATTAGAAAAGAGAGAGGCTTAGCTTTCCTAAGTGGTACAGTTTGTAATAAATTAACAGAAATTGAAGTTGTACCAATATATAAATCTTTGGAATTGAGAAGAGAATTAGGCCAGCAATCTTTTCTGACTTGAACAGATGTCCGCCACTGATTTTTAAGAATTATTATTGCATTATTATTTGTATTATTATGCTTAGCACTATAGAGAAAACTACAATAGGACTGGGCCAATACTGTAGTGAAGACATTAAGTTTTCCCTTTGGAAACAATAATAAATTGTGTCAGTTTTCTAGGCCTAAGCAATTTCTTTCAACAGTGTAATTAATTTGTAAGAAGACCCCAGCCAACTGTAAAGATTGCAGTATAAAATTGCAAATCAGAATCTTGTTGAAAAATAATACTTGCCATAAAAATGATAACAATAGCAGGCAAAGTAATTGAAAAGCAGTGTGTAAATATATTACTGTGGTGCTATTCTTGCTTCTGTGGTTAATGTTATGTCAGCATTTCCATTATAAGATCCATTTTTCAGGGTTTATGAGTCAGCTATAAAAATTAAAGAAAAAAATCTTTCTAGGCTTAATGGTGAAAGGTCTTGCCCCAGAAAGAGTTTTAATTACAGTACTGTAGAGGAAAAATACCAGGTATTCTTCCCAAAATGACTGGTTCTGTCTGTGAGTTTAGAAACAGTATCAGTTTACAAATATTTTTTGAACTGAAATTGGAACTGAGGGTGCAACTATACCATTTTTTTATTTTTTATTTTTTCCATCATGCAACTATTTCTAACGTAATTTTAAATACAAGGGGAATGAAGCTAAGGGATTTCTATGTAGAGTCTGTGGAGAGTCTTTCAGTGAGAGAACCTATATTGCAGTCTTAAATTTCACAGCCTTTCTCACATACTCCTCTATGATGAAAACCTTGTTAGAAATAAGCTCCACCTTACTAAAAAATGAATATATATATGTAGTTGAGTCACTACTAAAAGATTATATTGGCACAAGAACAACTTAGTGAGGCATTCAAATTAAGATTTAGCAAAGCAAATCTGAAACTACACCAAAAGATCTTTCTGCAGGTGAATTCTTTTGGATCATTTTCTTTCACAGGTATTAAGAGAAGATATTTACTTACCGCTTTTCTTTCTTGCAATATTTTCTAGGTTTATAACTTGTTTTGTCTAAACAGTGGAGTATTGAAAATAAGTAATCAGTAACAATTTGGGGGTATGAGTGTTATGTTGGGAGACTACTAAGAGGAATTACCATATACGTTTCACCTGTTCTTACTCTTCAGTTTTCTATTACTATTGAATACAGACTGTTGAATTTCATAGGTCTTTGATTTGACCTTATACTTCCACAAGGGATAGTCTTTGAAAGTGTTGGCGTGATGTTGAAGGACTATTGGGGTAATAAAGGAGCCAGTCTCTTTTCCAGTGACTTTTCAGAAGAATCTTGGTGAGAACCATTCCCCAATGCCATTCTGGGGAAAAGCAGTTGGAACGCTTCAAAATGAAATCAAAAAATGAAATAATAGCTCTCTGTGAATGATCCAGATATTAAGGCTGAGTTGTCATATGAGGATTCAAGTTATTTACCAGTAAGCTAACTTTCAAAGACCTATTTTGGATAACGGTAAAACATTTTGCTTATGAGAAGAATTCTACAAGTCCATATAAAATCTTTAGTCAGATCCCATGTTCTGACCGACACACTTTTATAAGGCATTAAAATCACATTTCTAACAAAATAAACCATTGAAGATAGGAAATGTGAATACAAATCAAGGAACTTCAGTTTAGCTCTCAGCATGACTGTATTTACAGCTACTAGAAAATCCACTTGTCTGGAGGAAGCACTCCTGAGCAGCTCTTCCTGCAAAAGTTTTCGCACATATCAGCAGAACAGAATCACAGAACTGAGGTGGCAGCTTCAGAGATAAAGTCCAATCCTCCCACTCAAATAAAGGCTACCTACAGCAGGTTCTTCAGGGCCTGTGTCAGTAGACACCCAAACATAGATACCCAAACATAGCTATTCATGGCGTGATTCAGCTGTCTAAACGTAGATGTCTAGTGCCATTTTAGAAATTTTAGGTTATTCCTCATGCTTTACAGCTGTCACTCTTCAGGAGACCATATTTACCTTCCTATGTGAATTTCTGGAAACCTAATGGTACACTAGAAACCACTGGCCATCTGGGTTTAGACATTAATGTAATGACTAACCATAGACAGCTAATGAATTTCCAAGGCCTCCGCAAGATGGACAAGAGATCTGATTAAGCTAGTGTTTCTGTGAGAAGCACTAACAAATAAAGGAACAATAAAAGAAACAAATGTAATAAAAATATCCAAGAATTAAAAAAACACAAGCGAAAAGCTGATTGTTGGTCATTTTTTTCTCTTCTCCAAATTTTGCAATAAATAAAGTGTTTCAGTAGTGCTACATCTAGTATCTCCCAGTGATTTTGTTTACAAAGCCTCCCATTATTTCCCACCCTCCCAATGTGCACTTTAAGGAATATGAATTGCATTAGCATGATTACATTTGCATTAAACACATGGTTCATTTTTTAAAGTATAAATGCTCACAATTTTATGACACACCCACAAGAATTATAAAATGATGTATAATAAAACTATGCTTTATTTCATAATTATCTGTTGTTATCCATGGCTAATTAAATATTCAGCACAGAAGTGTTAATCCTGAAGTCTCCCTGGTACCCTCTCTTTTCCTCTCCTGATTTTTTTTTTCCACATTCCATTTTGTTACAAATTGTTTCATTGAATCTCTAGAAAGAAACATGTTCAACAGCTATGGGTATATGCAAATCTTCAAACAACCATACCCTAAGTTAAAAGGAGAAATTTTAATATGTACTATTATTTCTGTCAGGCTTATATTACGTTGCTTTGATCATATTTCTTTACTAAGCTTCCTCATTTGTTTTAAATATAGCCTCTTAGAGCTATTTTAACCTCTTCCATTGTCATGTTAAAGGAGACTTATCAGAGTCAAATGTTTGCCTGTTTCAGAGCCCTGTCAAGGACTTTCACTGAGAGTTTCATAAAATTGGATGTATTTAATGAGGCAACAGATATAACAGATTTGAAACTGCCACTGATAAATATACTCACTGCAATAGCACTAATATATGAAAATAGTGCTAGCAAAATGGTATCTCAGGTACTTGTCACCAAGGGGTAAAGGCACAAAACTTACCAAGAAGGCATCCCTGTCTTGGTGTAGGAGAAGGAGTATAGACCATTGACTGCCTCTTCTAGGAAATTTCTTCTTTCTTCCCTACTGTTTTTCGTTTGTTTGTTTGTTTGTTTGTTTGTTTTATATACTAACTCCTAACATTCTTTTATATCCTAACCTTCATCAGACTCTCATACCAAGCCTGTGGACCTCCATCCACAAAGTTTGTATCTGAGATAAACAAGTACAAGTTTCTCAACTCCCTTGTGACAAAGGATGGTGCTTATCAGTGATACTAATAATTCTGACTATTCTCCACAACCACTTTCTCAGAAATTTAGCTTGTCTTTTATACATCATAATCTCCTAAAATAGGCTGTTTTCTGCAGGTTGGTGTTGTACTATATGAGCACCTAAAGATATTTGGAAATATGCAAAATCCGAGGTATGTTCAAAAATGGAAGCTGGAGGAGAATGGTTACTGTATTGTTATACCTTAATTCACACAAATAGAATGTTGACCCTTGACCCCATTCAAGTTAACAGCAAGGTCCTCAGTAGCCTTAGACAGGATATATTATTAAAACATGCAGAGGTGTAACTTTCATAGTAGGTGGAACTCATTTTTTATAAGAATTAAAGTGTGACTTAGACAAGTCATCAAAAGTCTTGTTACTTTGCCATCAGAGAGCAGCAGTTTCTGACGATTCTTCATTTCATCTTAACATAGGCATCTTCAACAAGCATTTCTAGAATTGAGCTCATTTTTGTTCTCTTGCTCCAATGACTATAAAGAAAATGGGCTTTTATTTGGGAGACAACTTGTTTGCCTACACACAGGCATCTAGTGCAGACAGTATCTCACCAGAAAGCCAAAAGTTTTACCCATGGTCTTCTGTCAGATATATTTTGATGTCTCAGATATTGTATAAAAATTGAAGTGCAGCAGATATCCACATTTAATCTATTGAATGAATTTTGGATGTCTACACTTGAAGCTGGCTGAAGCTGGCTAAAAAAAAAAAAAAAAAGGAAAGAAATTATACACTGTGCTTCTGCTAGTGACAAGTATAGGTAGGTCTTTCTCCAAGTGAATAGTCAATTCACCAGAACAAACACAGAATCATAGAATCATCAAGGTTGGAAAAGACCTCCAAGATCATCTAGTCCAACTTTCCCCTACCTCCAGTATTAGCCATTAAACCACATTCCTAAGCACTATGTCCAACCTTTCCTTAAGCATCCCCAGGGATGGTGATGCCACCACCTCCCTGGGCAACCTGTTCCAATGCCTGACTACTCTTTCTGAGAATAAATGTCTCCTAATTTCTAACCTAAACCTCCCCTGGTGCAACTTGAGGCCATTCCGTTTTGTCCTATCACTACTTACCTGTGAGAAGAGGCCGACCCCCAGCTACCCACAGCTTCCTTTCAGGTACCTGTAGAGAGCAATAATGTCTCTCCTGAGCCTCCTCTTCTCCAGACCAAACAACCTCAGTTCCCTCAGCTGCTCCTCATTGGATTTGTGTTCCAGGCCCCTCACCAGCTTTGTGGCCCTTCTCCGGACATGATCCAGGGCCTCAATGTCCTTCTTGCACTGAGGGGCCCAAAACTGAATATAGTACTTGAGGTGCAGCCTCACCAGAGCTGAGTACAGGGGGAAATAACATTTACAACCTGTGGAACCCAAAATTTCAGATTTTAGTTGCAGTACTTGATTTCATATTTTGTTTAAGCTTAAAAAGAAATGCCAAATTGGAAAAACATGAAACATTTGTTTTAACACTGAAAAAAAATGTTTGAAAAGACAAAATACTGGCTTTGTTGCTTAATTGTTTTTGTTCAGCAAGAATTGCTCCAACACAATTACCATGATATCCCACTTTCCTCCTCCTACCCCAAAGAAAAACCAACTCCCACAAAGAAAATTAAATATCCCAACAAAACAATAAGCATCTGCTGCACAAGGGTAAGGTCTTTCATAGGTCAGATTCTGCATTTCAGGATGCAAGTGTAACCCTCAAAGCACTGTAGTGTATGAAAAGAATATGACTTAGAGAAATTGTAAATTTGATAGTTTTTTTGTTTGTTTGTGCATGGAATATAGTTTCTTTACCTCTTTACTTGTTCTGATTCTCTTTTGCATTACTCTGTACTCTTTATGTACCCGTGGTCTAAATTTAATTTCTTAATTTTAAACTACTATCTACTTTCAGCACGTTGAGTGGTGGCTTGCACTGTGCAAATTAAAAGGGAGTCAATCATTAGGCTTTTAAAGCTTTTTATTTCTCAGTTGATAATGATGATCTTTGAGTTTGGTCCTGCAAATAATCATTCATGTGAGTAAAACTAGGCATATAGATTTGCACTTGTAGGATTACTGATAATGGAAACTTTGGCACTGTTAAGTTGCTATGCAAATGCATAGCAATTCTCCTTTTGATTCTTACATTCCCTTCCATACCCCCACACCTTCTCAAATGGGTGAACTGTCAGTCACTTTCTGTAAAGTTCTAATGCCTTGCAAATATGAAACTTTAGATATGCTGCTCTTAAACCGTGTTTGAACCTTTAAGACTTCGTTGCAGCAAATCTACCATAATAACTATTTTAGGAATGGAAGAGTTAATTGCAGTTACATAAACCTCTAATTTGAGTTGTTTTCCAGCATACTAGCACTAGAAAAACAATAATACCATCATCAAGACCCATGTGTACAGGCGCGTTTGCATCTTTCATGTATTATGCAAATTAGATATTTTATTAAACATTTAAAATAATTCATTCCCTCTCATATATTTATGCTTTTATTAGCTGTACATAGTGGAGGCATTTTCAGTGCAGTCATTATTGTTAGTTTGCTCCTGCTCTTCACTCAACATGTGCTTTTCACTAACTTAACTGCCTTTTATAAAATGCATGTCAACAGAATTATACAGAAGTCAGAAGAATAATAACAGATGAAGATTAAAATAATAACTTATAATTTACGGTGGCCATGCCTTAAAGACCCACAATCAAGACCCCACAAAGTACTCCTGCATGGTTGGATTCTGTATCCTTTGTTGCCAGATTGCAGAGAAACATATTGTACTAAGTGGTATTTCCTCTGATAACCACAGTAGTTCATCAGAATATTTCTTCCTCTTGAACATTTTTTTCCCCAGTCTTCCTGCATTAAAATAAATAAACCAAATTTATATCAGTTTTGGCTCAACTCTCTTATTACTTTGTCAAAGTCTTTTAGAGCAAACCTCAGCCTTGGTTCTTCTTCTCTTCTGTGGCAACAGTCATTGCAAACATCATTAAAGATGTGAGGTCTCTCCTTTAATTAAGAACTAAAAGGTTTCATTTCCTAAAACAAAAGCATGTGGCAGGTTTTATTGATCTGGTCTATGTCGCCAGCTGAACACATTAGCAGAGATTATTGATTACTCTAGTGGTAATGAGCTTTGTTCTTTGTCAGGTAAAGCACACATTCCCTAAGAAGATCTTTCCTAAAGAGGCCTATATGTATATATGCATTCACCGAGATATACTATGAAGGAGGTTTTTAGTCTTTATTGCTTATGTATTTTTTTTTTAATTTTAACAGTAATCATTATAAAGGTTATTTTCCAGTCATTATCTTGTTATAATTCCTTCTGAATGCTAATGATGCACTTAGGAATTAATTCAAAAGCAAAGCAGCACAGTATTGTTGTTATTATTTTTAAAATGTAAGCACATATGGCTTTTACTGCTTTTAATAAAACCCAGGAAAAGAACCACCATTATATGTTAATGAGCAGCTGTAGTGAAGTACAACTGGGGTAAATAATTATCTAATGGAATACATAGAATCTCTCCCCAGTTTTGAAAGAGTAATTTCAGACTGAAGACTGTCCTAATTAATACCTTAACAGCATTTATTTGAAATTTGGATAAGGTTCTGCTATTTAAAAAGAAGCTTCTTGTACTTCCATGAAGAAGGAATTGATAGAAAAAATAAGGGGGGGGGGAAGGAGGGCCTAATAGTGCTTGGAAACTAGAATTAGACAAGTTAAAATCAAGATGTGGACAAGAGAGACCTTGTAATCAATAAAGCAGGGCTGAAGGGATATACACACAAGTGTATACATGCAAATAAGATGCAGCAAGAAGACATCATGATGGGGGAAGATTTCATATGTTCTCTGGGCAATCAGTACAACACAGTGCCTCTTTGAATTGCCTGTACCCAAATGCTCACAGTATGGGGAACAAACAGGAGGGGTTAGATGTCAGTGTGCAGTTGCAGCTGCAATCTCATTGGGATGGTGGAGATATGGTAGCATGGCTCATGTAACTGGAGTGCTGCAATAGCTGGATACAGGCTTTTTAGGAAGGACATCTGGGAAAGTGAAGAGTTGTTCTTTACAAAAAGAGTAGCAAGAATGTCTGGAGCTCTGCCTAGAGGTGAATGATGACCCAGATTAAATTTTATGGGTATATCAACATGGGTGACATTGTACTGGGTAATTGCCTGATGAAGAAGAAGTAGATGAGAACTTCTTCACACACCTGGAAGAAGCCTCACGTTTCTAGGTCCTCTCCCTCATGGGGAACTTAAATGATCCCACTATCTGCTGAAAAGACAACTCATCAGTGTTCAAGTGATCCAGGAGTTTTCTGGAATGCATTTATGACAATTTCCTGACACAGGCGATCAAGAAGCTGATGAAGGGAGGTGCTTTGCTGGATCTCTGAATTACAACAAATAAGAAACTGGTCAGGAATGTAAAGGCTGGCAACAGTCTTGGCCCCAGAGATATGATAGAATTCATAATCTTGGGATGTGGGAACAAAGCAAAAGGGCGGCTGTTAATTTTCAAGGGTCACTTTCTCCAAAATTGTTAATAGTCCATACCAGTGTATGGGAAATAAGTAAAGGTGACAGAAGGTCTGTATGGATGAATATAGATTAACTGTCACATGTACAGACAATACTCAAACATAAAAAGGAAGCATATGAGAGGCGGAAGCATAGTCAGGTAATCCAGGAAGAGTAAAGAGCCAGTGTTTGAGCGTTCAAGGTTGTAGTTAGGAAAACTAACACCCAGCTAGCAAGGCTTCAACATGTATGTCAGTGGTGAAAAAAGACCAGGAGTCTTTTCATCAACCCTCTTTGAACAGGGCAAAGAACGTACTGAAAGAAGTCATGAACAAAATTAATAAATAAATAAATAAATCAAAATCTTTACTGTTAAGACTGGCTTTTAAAAATCCCAGGTCACTGAAATCCATGGGAAAATACTGGAGCAGGGAAGAGTTACCTTCAACAGAAGAGGCTCATATTGCAGTACATTTAAATAAACAGGGAAAACACAAATTCATGAGATTTGAGCACCCATGAGTTCTGAGGGATCTGATCAATGACATTGTTAGGCCACGCTCAATTATCTTTGAAAGATCATAGCAACTACTACAGGTTCCTGACAATGGAAAATGGCAAACCATTAAAGATAGAAAGAATGAGGACCAAGGAAATTACAGGCCAGATAGGCTCACATCATTTCCTGAGAAAATAAAACAGCAAATAATCCCAAAAGACATTTCTAATCATATTAAGTACAATAAGATGATTGGGAGTAGTCATCATGGATTTACAAAGGAGAAAATCATGCCTGACCAAACTGGTAGCCTTCTACAAACAGATGACTGTCTCAGAAATTTGCTGATGTTTATGTTAACTTCAGATTTTGGTATTGTCTCCTACCACATTCTCATAAGCAGCCTAATGAAATATAGAGTAGATAAGTGGAAGCAAGGTGGACTGAAAAGTGGACTGAGTGCCAGGCTCAGAGAGTTGTGATCAGCAGAAAATCCAGCTGGAGGCCAGCCACTAGTGCTGTCTCCCAGGGTTCAATAGCAGGACCAATACTGCTTAACTTCAATGTCTTTGCAGATGATACAAAACTTGGTTGAATGGCTGATAGCTGTGCTGACACCCAGAAAGACCTCAACAGGTTAGAGAAATGGTCCAAAAGAAACCTCATGAAATTCAACACAGGAAATGCAAAGTCCTGCCCCTGGAGAGGAGTAACCTTAGGTACAATTTTGGTCTGATTGGCTGTAAAGCAACTTGACAAAAAAGAACCTGGGGCCTTGGGGATCCAATGGACACCAAGCTGAACATTTTGCAAGACAGAAAAATCTCATGCAGAGAAAAAAAAAAAAAAAAAGAAAAAAAGGAAAAGAAAGAAAAGAAAAAAAGATAAAATCTTCAGAGTTGTTGTCATGGAAAAATAATTAATTAAGCAAAGGAAAATGGGCAAGAATTGGGAACTGGGTATCAAAAATTGTGCCGTAATGTTTAGCAAGGAATGGAAATAACAGCTTGGAGTGACATTATGAGTGAATCTACTTAAAGAAACTTTTTAGGACAAGCGTTATTTAATATTTTTTATGAGTACTTTTGTCAGAAAAAATAACTAATCCTTTTGGCAGAAAAAGTCTGTTAATGACATTGTTGATGACTGTTAATTTGGAAACATAAATTAGCAATCACGGCCAATATCTCATCTGGAATATTTCATATTCTGATCATTCAGTGTTTATCTACATTGCTAACTATAACACAGTCAGGGACAATTCTAAGTGCCAGACTCAGTTCTCCATACTGCTTAACTGTCAGTTCACTGCCTGGATCTGTTCTGGATCACTCCAGTATGCTTTCCACAAGATAGACCCATTCTGGTTCTGGGAAAAATTTCCTCCAGGGTGCGTTTCCATAAGTCAATATAAAGACACAAAGACTGTCTGCATAATTCTCTCTAGTCTTACAATATTATCCGAACCAGTTTTGCATCTTTGACTACTCCTATATGTGCCATGCACCTGGGCATAGAAGCCATATTCTCATTTTCATGCTATAAACCAGCAAACTGCAGTACAATCCCTGCATTATTTCAGGCACATCAAAATGATCCCCACCACCACCTTTGCCACATATGCCAATAATTTTATTTCTTAGGTGCACAGGCTGGGCCTTTTGATACCACGGGACAGTATATGCCTGTAGATGTAGCCAGCCTGCCATACAAATAGAATGATCAGGGTTTTGAACTTCCTGTTTTATGAAAGTTACATTTTGTTAAACCAGATGAATTCCCAAAGGACAGATAACTTTTCTGTAAAGATACTTGTGGAAGCAAGTACCAGACAATCAGAATTAGTTTTGAGCTGATCCACCGTTTTCCAAGCTTTTCCTGGCTATAGACATCTAAATATTTGTCTTGGAGCTTTTGATGGCTTGGTAAAAATCACACAGATGCTAATCTATACTTAGAATATAAACTTTTTTTTTCTTTGGCTCTTCTTACAGGCTCTTTAGAAATATTTCACAGACTAACAGGAGTCTATGGACACGGGAAAAATATCTGACACCCTCATCATGGAAGAGCTAGTGGGTAAGAACTATCCAGAAATAAAGATGAGAAATAAGAAAACGCTTCTAATTATTAGAGCACTGAGGTTCTGGAATGCCTTTTAATCATGATGAGGCTCAAATTTAACAATATAAAGAATTTTGTGAAAGAAATTATTTCATAGGGCCATTGTGATGCTCAGAGATTGGACTCAGGACAGCATTAATGTTCCTCACGGTGCAGAAAAAATATTGAGTTAACTATTCATTTGACAGGGTCAAATAAAAATTGCAGAAATACAAAATTATTTCCTTGTATAAAAAACTGTGGAACATAGTGTTAAATTATTTTTCAGATCATAATTATAATTAAAACATATATTTTTTCAAATATAATACCATGCTGAGATACTGTTTATTATCTTACTTGTGGTCTAAAAAGAATTTACTCTATGAGTAGAGTAAAAAAATCAGAGGTAATCTCTGTCACAAAAGAAAATACAAAGCCAGTGACTCATTCTAATTAAAACAGAAACTCATGAACTCATCTTCCTCAAATAAATGTGAGAAATACACATGCATACTACTACATTGTACTTCAGGATTGCTTATTTCTTCTGTAAGGAGAAATGTAAGATATCAGTGATTCAGCGCAAACCTGAAGTTTTACATTTCTAAACACTAGTCTACACATTTTCAGTATTTAAACACTAGTCAACAGTATTTAAATGCTAGCCTTTACACAGAGCTAGAGATGTAGCATCCTCTGACATAGAGTATGCCACAGTCTAAGTGAGGAATCGAAGGAAATATCACAGTCTAGAAGCATGCAGCCTTATAAAATTAGCAAAGGGATGATGCTGCACAAGAATGAAGATATGATTAACAGTACTAATTGAAATTCAACTTTTAGAAGACAAAAAAAAATCAAATATTTGTTTCAGTCTCAAAATAGGAAGGAGGAAGGAAATTCATAACAATTTTTTGGAGTGGAAATTCTTTTAATCAACCTAATTCAAGTATTTTAATTGAAATGAAAAATCTGTGCATTCGCCCCCCCCCCCCCCCAAAAAAAAAAAAATCCTGTAAAAATGAGGATAGGATTAATTTAGACTAATTTTAGCCTTCAAGTCATCTTATGATCCTTTCCAAGCTAACGGAAATAGTCTGTCCTATGGTGCAATCCATTTGGTTTATTTATAGAATCATCATAGAATTATAGAATCATACAATATTTTGGGTTAGAAGGCACCTTACAAATCATCTAATTCCAACCCCCTGCCATAGACAGGGACACCTCCCACCAGACCAGGTTGCCCAAAGGCCGATGCCACCTGTCTTTGAACACTTCCAGAGGTGGGACATCCCCAGCTTCCCTGGGCAACCTGTTCCAGGGCCTCACCACGCTCTGAGTAAAGAATTTCTTCCTTATATCTAATGTAAACCTACCTTCTTTTAGCTATTCTTCCTTGTCCTCTCACTGCACTCCCTGGCAAAGAGTCCCTCCCCAGCTTTCCTCCAGGCCCCCTTTAGGTACCAGAAGGTCTCCCCGAAGCCTTCTCTTCTCCAGGCTGAACAACCCCAACTCCCTCAGCCTGTCTTCATAGTAGAGGTGCTCCACCCCCCAATCGTCTTTTTGGCCCTGATATTTTTCTCATTTTTTTTCTATAGTAAATTACATTTCTACAAGGGAGCATGGCACACCAGTGACTGCAGTATGGCAGACACATGCTTTCACTGCGGATAGGGAGCCTTATCTGAAACACTCCTGTTACAAGGCAGTGATTGTGGGCTCAGTCCCCATGAATGACAGGAAACATGGTTTACCAGTTTGTTAAAATTCTAACAAAATGAAATCAATTTAATAAAATTAAATATTCCTGTTTAGGTAAAGTACTTAATTTTCTAACACAAATTTTAACATGAGAAATGTCCTCTTTAAAAACAGATTTTTCAGGAAACTGATTGTTTGTGTGTGACAGATTATAGAAAACTCCCAACTAGATGTGGAAGTTTGTGGTGGCTTGACCCCAACCAGGAGCTAAGCACTCACAGAGCTGCCCACTCACTGCTTCCCACAGTGGGATGGCAGAGAATAAGAGCAAAATGACTGCTCAATAAGTGAAGAAAAGACAGGACAAAACAACAATTCAGTCACACAAAGAAAATCACTCACCACATCCTACAAGCAGACTGATTCCCAGCCAGTGCCTGAGCAATGGATGACAAACACCCCACCACCAGCACCTTTTTTTTTTTTTTTTAGCATAACATCATATGGTATGGGATATAGCCATTTCTGGATGGCTGTCCAGCCTACTTTCTGAGCTGGGAGACAGACTGTGAAAAAGAGAAATGCTTGATGCTGTACAAGAGATGTTCAATCAAAGGTAAAACACCAGTGTATTATCAACATCATTTTAGTCACAAAATCAAAATGTGGCACCATTCAGGCGGTTATTTGGGTAGCACCTGCTTGTCATCTCTTCCAGTAGCATCTCTTCCAACACACACATACTTGCACACCCACACTCGCTCTAGTTGTGGACACCACCGACACCCAGGCCTCTGTGATTTGTGGTCCCAACTGGGAACTGTCATTGAGACCCACACACACCTGTGCATACAGAGAGCTCCTCACTAGGGAAAATAGCTTGAAATAGGGTTTAGTGAGAAGTCAGGGTAGACTACACCAGTCAAACATAGGGCACAGACAGACAGGTACACTGACCAGCCCCTGCTTGCATGTGACAGGTCCCATTACTCCTTGTTCCTCTCCACACCATCTTGATCTCTGCCCTCCACCACCTTTGATTCCTCCTTAGAACACCTCAAAATAAGTCCCGTGCAATCCCCAAATGCCCTTCCCTTGCCCCCAAACTGATCCCCATCCCTGTCAGTAGGTGTAGGGTGATGGGGACCCTCTCCTATTGGCTCAAGGTGATGGGCCCATGGGCTAAGGGTGCCCCTGGACATCCCTGCAGGGACAGGTCAGTGTTTATGCTGGTAATGGGGTTGTTTGTGTCCACCCTGCCCTTGTGCCTCAGGATCCTTCATGGTGAGGGGGAGCCTTTATGGGCTTGGTTGTTCTCCTGCAATGCCTTGAGAGCATCCGGGCCAGTGTGCTGTTGGGGCTTGCCATTTGCCATCGCTCCTGACGTTATTTCACTGTAGTCACTGAAGTGCAGTTCTAAAGATTCTAAAATCATCTATTAAAATGTACCTATGTCAACACCAAACTAAACCAACAAAAATGACTGAAGGAATAAGAATAACTGGTATCAACATATTTTCTAGAAAACAATAAAACTTATGTTTATCTGAAACATTATCTACTCCCTTGAAGTCAAATTCAGATGTTTGTCAGATGGCAAATAGTTGCTTAGAGTTTTATTACCTATATCCTTTTCTCTACTCCCTTGAAGTCAAATTCAGATGTTTGTCAGATGGCAAATAGTCGCTTAGAGTTTTATTACCTATATCCTTTTCTCTGTGGATAAGTGATAGGCATAATTCACTTGCCCAACATGGACATCAAATCTAGATTCATTTGTCAAATGGCTCAGCACATGAAATGTAACCACTAATCTATCCAATACTGTATTTCTGAAAATCATGAACTGCGAACCTAGTAATGGTTGACTACACTTTTTTCATAAGTGTCTAAAGGTTTCAGTAATTAGGAAAATATATCTCCTTACAAAGTTGAAAGCATGAAAGGCCTTCTTGCAACAGACTAATTACTTAAATTGCATAGCAACATAGATGCTTTAAAATACAGCAAAAGGAAAAAAATATATATATTACTTTTTTACGGAGAATGGCTGACTGACACTTCATTTCTTTTAAGTTTCTTTAAGTTTCCCTCTGAGGAACATAGCATTCACCCCAGTTCTGCACCCATGCTCCCCCTGGCACTGGGCAGAGCCCATCAGGGACTCAGCAAAGGTCAACTTTCCACCTAGATGTTTCTAAATATAGCAGACCAATATGCTGCACAGGCTCCTCTCGGGTATGCAACCCATGTGATAGCACTGAATTTACAGCAGCTGAGCTCTCTGCTAATGCTGGAGGTTTTAGATTTTTTAAGATTTTAATATGTTATATCATGGGCTGTGAAAACTTCAGTGAAAATTGTGTTTTACTGATCACAAACATCTTAAAGAATTATACCCAAAATTTGCTACTGCTGTCTATGGTAGAAGCTTGCTATCTATTGGCTTTTGTTCTCTGAGAAGAGTTTCATGCTATGTAATAGAGAGCAAAGGGATGAGCGGGTTTAATTACAAGTAGTTCTATTAGCAACAAAAAAAATGAAAATAAATTTTTATCTTGAAAAGGATGAGTTTACAGAAATCTTCTGCTGGAGCTATATTAAGCTTTTGCTTCTTTATTCACAAGTCTTCATGATTTATTTATTTTTTTTTTTAAACAGTGTTGTTTTTTTGTTTGTTTTGGTTTGGTTTTGTTGATGTTTTTAAATATCTTTACCATTTCACTAACATAAAGTTCTACTGAAAAGCTGCTTCAGAATTTCCAAGAAGAGCAGATACAAACAAGTATGATTGTGCAGGCTGCTTCTTTCCAGAAAATAGTTTAAAAAGTTAAGTACCGGATATGTAAACAATGTTGCATTGTCCAAAGGAAGGGCAGATATGCACCTGCTTTATCATCCAAATAGTACACATACAGGTGTACAGACATATATTACACCTGACCCCAAGCATCTATAATTTCTAACAAAACCAGCCCTGAAAAACACCCTGGTACACATGAGCATCTGCTCCCAAATATCCGTGACATTCAAAGATCTGCTCTGCATTCTCAAAAATCTTTAGAGCTTTTATTTTGTTGTGTTTTATTTTTTATTTTTTAATTTCATTTATTTTTGCATTCACAACAAATATTGGACAAAACAGCTTTGAAACAATTGAGAATACAAATTCTTTTTTCTTATTAGTAAGTCAAGCATAATGACTAGGAAACAGCTTTGGAAATAAATGATAATAATGAAAAAAAAAATTAAACATTGAAACAGACAACTTTGAAGACCCTCACTCTCTGTCTTATCTCCTGATCTACACAATGAAGATAATGTGAACTTTTGAGTCTTCTGAGCTATGTTTAAGAAGGTTGTCAGTCTCTACCTCTTGTATTCAACCCACATGAATAGAGCTAAATGAAACTGGGGAAACATCTTCATATTGTCTCTCTCATAGTTTATTTTTTGTTTGAGATGACTAAAAAGTCAGAAAGTAAGAAAACAAGAGCTCTATTATTAGTAAAAATAAAACAAATCTTAATTTGCACTAGAATTTTTGAAGAATAACAAAAATAACAAAGGAAAAAATCACAGGGAAGCTTATTTTTTTTTTCATTCAGTTACTTTGTATCAACTTACTTTCCATCAGCATCGCCAGAGCTGTTAAATGTATACCTTAATTAAAAACAGGGTCTTCTGTGAGACCCTGAGCTGAGAATACCTTCTTCACCCAGTAAAAAGAATCAAGGGGCATGTAATAACATGCAATATAACATACAATATAACATGTAATGGCATTCATTTATTGATTAAGTTTCATAGATTAATCTCATATAGGATTATACTGCTGTGTTTGCCACTATACAGTTTGCCAGTATTACCGTTTACCATTGTAGATCTAATTTCCTATTAAGAACAAACACAATTATTAATGAACTTATGTATATTGAGTGACCTTTCACTCAGTATATATGTGATCAGTAGAATGCAACTTTACATAACTTTCAGTTAAAGATAAGGTGAACACAACAAGCAGGGGGTTGCACTGGGCATGCAATTATGGCTACGCCACAGAGTTCTGCTGGGCTGGCCATGCTGGTTAACAGCTAACAAAAACTCTTCCCGGCTCCCTTCTGGCATTGCACTTGGATCCAGATTCAGCCCCACTGGCAGAAACTGCACCACTGGCTTAAGGCTCGCTGTCCCACACCTCTGCATGGTACCTTTTTCCCGTGGAAACAGCCTCTCCAGAGCACACCGTATTCCCACCCTGACTCCAGCATGGTGACAGCAAAAGCATTTCACTGAAACAGCACTGATTCTTACCCTTCACAAACCCCCAGAAATATTGAACTCTATTTTATATATATATATATATATACATAAAATAGAAACTATAAAATACTGTTAATATTTGGATTTTGTTATGACTTCTGTTTCTTTACTTTCATGGGCATAAGATTTTCTGTGAAGCTATCTTCAGTGAGCTGTTCTCCTGGTTAAAATTAAATCCCTTCTTTTCAGTACTAATCATTGCACTCTGAAAGTCTTTATGACTAATAATAAATAAATAACAATAAACAACAATAACAAATAAATAAATACAAAGTTTTAACCAGATTGCTTTTTGTTTATGCTGCAGTTCAGAGGAGTGCTTTTTGATTTCTTAATTTACAACGTTGAGGTGTGTTTAGGTGAATTTTTTGGCATTTAATAACAATATAACACAAACAGTCGTTCACTCCACCCTTCAGTTAGACAGAGAAGGAAGTAAGAAAAGCAGAATTAAGAAAACTTATGTGTCAAGAAAAAGTCATTTTAATAAGTGATAGAGAGGTGAAGAGAAAAACACACACACACACCACAAAACAAATGACGTAAAGGCAGTCACCACCTTTCACAAGTCGACTGATGTCCAAACAGTCTTAGGCAATAGGCCCACACAGAGCAACTGAATACTGAAAATCAGCTATTATGCAATGCTTAATTACTTTTAACATTCAACTTCACGTATCCCGTCACTACATCCAATTCTATGACTTTTTCAAATAGTAGAATAGATCAAAATTCACCACCTTAAAAATCTATATAAATTCATCTGGAACTGAGATGATAAAATTGATGAAGAGCTATCCTCCCAAAAATGTTGCCGAAGAGTAATTCCATGCTGCTACAGGTTGCTTTGCACCATCAGAAGACTTTGATTTATCAGGTTTCAACTAGCCATAGGACTCTATATGCAGTAAAGTTGATACAGATCTCTATATATCAGAAATTCACTGTGGTGACAAAAAGTCACTTCCTACACTCTCAGATTGATGTAGGATATATAAATGAGGGCAAAGAATACACTGCCAGAACAGCCCTATATGTGGAAAATAATGGGCGCAGTAGCAAGATCTTAGGATCGTAAGCAGGGTGTGCTAGCTATCAGGTGTCTTCTAATTTCTGTTGATACTCAGGATCTCAGGGATCAAAGATCAGTAGTTAAGTCCAATTAAGTCACAGTAAACTTAACTGAAAGATTTTCAAGTTTTCCAAGCATTTGTCTTCCAAAAATGCCATTTCATCACCATTAATATTTCTGAAACAGTATGTCAATTTTTACCAAGTTGGCTCTGAAGTCTTACACGAAGCACTAAGAACATTTGGACAATTTTGGAATGCAGTGTTTAGATTTTTCAGCTATCATTCTGAAAACGTTTTCTGTTTCAAAACATTTCATTATCGAACATGAACTACATTATCCACAAACTGGTGCAGACCAGCTTGATTTATGAAATTATATTTTGACACTGATATTCTGACATTGAATCAGCCCTGTCTCTCCAACTTCCACCCACTTAATATCTCCAGAGGCTAGTTCTTTGTTATTATTGTTGTTCTAAATATGTGGAGATTTACCATAGAAAAGAAATTCTGAGTTTTAGCAAGCTTAAAAATATAACACCTTATTGCTGTTTTTTGGACAACGCTTTTCCAGATGTTTAGATAAAGTTAAATAGATCCTCTATTTTGTCTCCACATCATTAAGCAAAGCACCATTTGCTGTAGAGAATCACAGAATCCACCAGGTTGGAAAAGACCTCTAAGATCATCTAGTCCAACCTTTAGCATATGTAGTTTCCATATTCCTTTTACGTCACAAAGCAGTCTGAAATAAATTTAGAGAAACTGATTCTAGGACTTCTAAAGAGATGAATAAAGCTTTATCTTTACTTTTTCCTCATATGTCTTGGAAGTGTGCTTCTAGAAGAAGCTGTATATATTCTATACAGATAGAGCACAGTGGTTAGGATGCTCATGTAGGAGAAAAATTATTTAAGTGAGTAAAATAGTAATATGACTAGATTTAAATAAAACCTTTCTGGTATAGCCTTTGACCACCTCGGAGCAAAATAGGTTTCTGAAACTAGGCACCATGGTACATCTTTATTGAAATAATTTTGCTAGCATTAACAAAAGGGAACAGAAAAAATATGGACGGACAGACATGCATACATATACATGTACACTACCATAGACAGATTCCCAGTTCAAATCTACCAGCCATTCCCTCTGCAGACTGGAACACAAGTACACTCTGGGAGGAAGGGGAGGAAAATGGTTCTGCAGTAGTGAAGTACTCAGTCTCTTATAATTTTGCACTTCTGACCTTAAGCAAAAAGGTGGTTTCTCATAGAAGACCTCATCTGTACGATGTTTACAACCTGGAAAATCAAGAAACAGAGATGTGAAGTCATTTACCCATTTTCACTACAAAAGCTAAAACTAGAATATGAACTAGAAAAAAAAAAAAAAAGAGAGAGAGAGAGAGAGAAACAGAAATTAGACACATTTTTCAGAGCTTTCAGGTTGTTTTTCAAGGAAGAAGAGCAAAATCCCAGGGTAGAACTCCTATCACTAAGCTATAGAACAAGGAATACTGTTCGTGTTTTCATTTAAAGGAGATAAATATTGCTTTTGCTGAGACATTAGAGAAACACTCCCACACTTCCCATTTAAACAGCATTTTGTAAAAAGGGATTGCTTTTGTTTTTCTCCCAGAGGTTTGGGGGTAAGAAAAGTTGAAGTTTTATTTTTTTCTCAGAATTGCAGTATTTGTCCAACCTGCAGGTTTCTGTTTTCAGACTAAACTGGAAAAACCTTATTCTCCTGTGGGAGAAGGAACTCTTCTGATAGGATTTATGTCTCAAGCAGAATCAAAGTGTAGAAATCTCACAAGGAAGCTCTCCTGGCATTTTCTAGTTAACTTCATGGGACTTTGGATATAGATTCACATGAAACATTTGGAAAATTTCCTGATTTTCAAATAAATTTTTTAAAAAATCGACTTAATTTATATATATATATTTATGTATTTATATATATATTTATATATGTATATATTTATATATATTTATATACATATATTTATATATATTTGTATCTTAAATTGAAAGCCTTTACACTTCTGCACTGTAAGCCAGCACTATCAGGAAACACAACCCAGGAACATGTCTGCCACAAGCAGTGCTAGTTTGCCACCGCATCTCTGGAGGTGAGCCATATAGCTGCATTAGCAGAGGTAGGATGAAGTCTTTTACGAAAGCCATTAAAAACTACTTAAATACAGTAAAGGAAATGAAGAAAGACTGGTTTGCAAACCTCAAGTGTAACTCTGAGCCCCTATCAAGAGCAAAATCAGCAAATCAGTAGGATTTACATTATTTTGTAACCACCAAAAGTAAATACTAAACCAGTTCTCTGAGAATCAGTTTGTGGATTCCTTTCAAAATACAGCAGTGGCAGACTATGCTCAAAAATAATTAAGGTGAAATACAGACATAGGGAAAAACAAACAAACAAACAAACAAACAAAAACATTATTTAACATTTTCTGTTATACCGTAGGCTGGATATTTGGATATTCTCTCGCACCCTGTACAAAACATTCTTATATTCTGCAGCAGCATTGGTCCCTCACAAACACACATGCATGGTGTGTGGTGGTGCCACACATTTGTGCAAAGACAGCTCCCTCCTACTGATGAAACCAGAACCCCAGGAATGGCAGCAGCAGGAGCACTCCGGCCTTGCTAATGAACAATGAATCTTTTCCTTTTCCTGTTATACCAACAAAATGAAAAACAGCCCTCCACCAGAAGCCTTATAATCTAAAAAATTTAAAGGCAGAGTCAGCTTCTCTGGAGAAGTGGCCAGTTTTATTGCATGTTGGTATATACGAAATGTTATGTATTTTAATTCATTAGTGTTTTAATATGCATTAGTCTACCCAAATGGAGCAGCAATCTGGATTTGGACCTGAGGTTACTAATGCAGCAATGCTAATAAAGAGCAAATCATTGTAATAATTGTGATTAATACTTTCTTTCAGTGCAGCAGTCTGCTTCATCATCTTTAGCAAAGTGCTATTTTTAATTTAAACAAATCACATTGCCAAAAAGCTAAATGTGTCAAGTTGAACAGTTTAGTCTCCCTAGTATATATACCCTCAAGTGTACTTTTGCATCTGTTATATATTCAGAGGGTGAGAGAATGCTGTGCTTTTTACAAATAGCTTTCCATAAATTTTAACAGGCAAGAAGCTAAACTGACATAAAATTGCAATATCGCAGCACTGGAAGGAATTTCTGGTAACATTATCACTAGGTGCTAAAAAAGCCTTCGATAGGGTTGTCTGGGATTATCTTTTTAAGTCCTTGAGAGAATGGGATTTGATGACACTTTATCAATGGGATTAAGCTGCTCGTTTCTTAGTACCCCCTCTTGGGTGATTTTCAATACTAAGTACATTTCAAAAGTACTCCCATTACAGACAGGCCACTTTGCCTGGTGTTCTTCAGCACAGCTCTAATACCATTGACATTCACAACCTGGTGCTGGTTAAACCTCTGCATGCTGCACAGCTGGTGTTCTGCATCTGCTCTTCAGGCCCAAAAGGCAACACTCAGGTCCCTTGAACCTGAGGAAAAGAGCTGAATGCTCGTTTAGATGTAAAATGAGTTGGGACTGATGAAAGACATGAAGATTAATTAGCTAAATCTAAATAGTACTACTATTCCTGGATTCCCAATAATTGCCAAAGGCAGAATAATCCCCAAACTTTCACCATAGTTTATTTAAATAAATGAGACCCATTACTTTTTCTTCACAACCTCACAGCTGCTGCTATCAGTAAATAGTGTCAGAAGGATATAATTTAAAGAGATGTTGGTGAAAACATTACTTAATGAAACATTAAAAGTTTTAGTTTGAAATAGATAAAAAAATTTTGTTAGTCATATTCTTTGATGAAAAAATGTTTTTTTTTCAATGAAGTGTAAAACTGTATGTATCTAAGATCACTCTCATGTGTGTATATACCTCTATAAATGTATATGCAATATACACACATTTAAAAAACAAACAAAACAAAACAAAACAAAAAAAAACAGGCATAGGTTTTTAAATTAGTCTTTTTTTGTTATTGCTTGGGACAACAACATGATTAAAAAAATCAGTCCAATCATTAAACTTTTTTCTTCAATAAAATATTGTAAAAAAAAAAAAACCTATCTTAAACATATATAAAAATAATTCTTGTTTGTTGAAATATCCACAAAAATCTTTTACTGATTCACTCACGTTTTCCCATAATCAGAGAGAGGAAGACTGGAGAACTGGTTCTCAGAGGAAAGGAAGTTTGCAAGGATCACCTCCGCTACATAGTCAGTGCTCTCTAACCAATAGATTATCTGTTAATGACTACATTTACCTAAAATTCTTAGACACATTTATATATCTGAATATGGTTGTCTGCTTGTGATCTGTTTTCCTGTTGCAACTGAATGAGTCAACTCAGAATGTTCAGAATGATATAGTTAAAGGGGTTTAAATCAGATGCACAATCACAGACATGTAGTATCATTTGAAATCCCTTACTGTATCTCTCCCAGCCCTCAGATGCCTTTCTAGTAAGGCACAGGTTTCCCTTAGGTCCCGGGTCATGTTTCCAGATGTCCTGTATATCCTTAGAGTGTCTCTAATGGAACTAAATGCCTACATTTACAGAACTGTCTGGGGCCAGTGATGGGAGTCAAGATACTGAGAACAGCCCTGAGGAGAAGGACCTGGAGGTGCTGGTTGATGAGAAGCTCAATATGAGCTGTCTATGTGCACTCGCAGCTCAGAAAGCCAACCATATCCTGGGCTGCATCAAAAGAAGCAGGTTGAGCAAGGGGATTCTCCCCCTCTGCGCTGCTCTTGTGAGACCCCAATTGGAGCCCTGTGTTCAGCTCTGGGGCACCCTGCACAAGAAGGACATGGAAGCATTCAAACATCTCCAGAGGAGGGCCATGAGGATGATCAAGGGTCTGGAGCACCTCTCCTATGAAGACAAGCTGAGGGAGTTGGCGTTGTTCAGCCTGGAGAAGAGAAGGCTCTGGGGAGACCTTACAGCAGCCTACCAGTACATAAAGGGGGCCTGCAGGGAAGCTGGGGAGGGACTCTGTCAGGCAGTATAGTGATAGGACAAGGTGTATTAGTTTTTAACTGAAAGAGGAAAGATTTGTATTAGATAAGGAAGAAATTCTTTGCTGTGAGGATGGTGAGACACTGGAACTGGTTGCCCAAAGACATTGTGGTCTAGTGGGAGGTGTCCCTGCCCATGGCAGGGGGGTTGGAAATCCAAGGTAACATGCCAATGTAATGTGTAAGTGTCCACAGTTGAGAGTTCAAACACATCCACAGCCTGTTTACTTATGTCAGCTCTGTGCAATTGTATTTAAAGAACAATATTATCTCATAAACCACTCTGTATGCCTCCCTTTTCAGTAGATTTACTTCTTGATCTCAGGATACTAACTTACTTTCGCTGTAAGGAAAAATATATTTCCCTAAGTCTTTTATAGGCATTTTTTTTTACTACTTCTTTGGTTTGGTTTCCAAACTATGAATGTTTATTGTGAAGGATCATAGAGTTTGCAAGTAGATTAAGATGAGGATTTTCAGTAATCTTCCCAATTAACTATTTTGCTACTGTTGAAAAATTGAGTTTCCTTCAGGCCAAATGTCTTTATGTGCTTGCAGAAAAGATTTTTTACCATGAAACAGTTTCAAAGTAAAGGCTAAGTCTCCTTTGACAGTAGAGCTCCTGGATTTATATGAAAATTCCACTTTCCCTCTTTTAAGACAAGGGATGTTTATTGCATGAGAGGTTAATATCTGGAACAAACTCAGAGTACCTCCAGACAGGGTATGTCAAAATGCTCTGAAGATGTATTTTTTTTTCTTTAAATTATAGCTTTCTTAGTTTTTAAGACAGATATTTCCTTGAGGTTTTCAAATAGCTATAGAAATTTGTCTAAAAGCACATGGAAAATCTAAAGTAATACTCATGGATTGACAATTAAACATTTGGAGAAAGAGCAAATAAATACTAGTGGAAGGGGAGTTATTTGATAGTATGATAATGAGCATGTGCAGCTTCTCATATGATCTACATATTTTTTTAAAACTAAATTAGAATTATACCTTTCTTCTTCAAAAATATACTAACAAAAAAATTCAGGAATACATAGTATTTCAGTAATTTATATTAAAATAGTAGTATTTCAGTATTACAGTATTCATACATTATGTAGTATTTATATATAGCATTGCACTAATATATAGACCAAATGTATATGCATTGAGTGAAGGACCAAAAATGTCTGCATCCAATTAAGAGATTCTTTATGATATGTAGTTTAAATATTTGTATTAAAATAAAACACTTGAAAATTAAATATACTCTTGGATTCGATTTTGTCCATACATAAGGATGAACAGCTTTAATAAAGTGTGTGTGTACTGCTCTATATGGAAGGCTGGAGAAGAAAACAGATCTGGAAGAGAAAAATCACTGATTAATTTATCTGTCCATCTGCAATATTGTTCAGTATACCTCCCTGTGATTCAACCTCAGTTCAACCAATCTTTATTTGTAGAAAGAAATAATCCATAGAGAAATGACCTAATTGGTTTATCAATACCTTATTTCATTATTTGCTTTTTTCATTTACTGGTTTCTTGGAATCAAACTTGTTAATCTGAAGTGCTTGCTATGTAAGAAAATGATGCCTCCAAAACCATGAAGCTGTTTTCTAAAACCATTAAGTTTAAAAATATTAAATGATGGATTTTATTTCTTTATTTATTTTTTCCTCTTTGTTGTCGAGATAGATATTGCGCAAATGTTCACACCGTTTTTACACTTTTTTGAACCACAAAGTTTAGCAGATTACTTGCTCATTTCTCTTAGGAAAGTGATCACCTGATTCCAACAGCTATAGAAGTTATCATTATTTTATTATTATATCCTAAAAAACAGCTCACAAAAAATAATGAAAAGAGACAGCACTGAATACACTTTCCAAAGCTTTTAATAGAAGTACCCCCCACCTTAGCTGGAGGATGCTTCCGAGAGTAGATATCCAAAATTTAATCTGCCTACACAAATGACAGTACCAGCTGATTTGATCACTGCTTAACTTGATCTTCTGTTTAACTTGATTAGAGCATTACAGGCCAATATGTTTTCTGCTTAAAATAATTCAAGAAGTGTTTGTTTTTAGCAGTACATCAAGACAAGGTTATAAGAATTAAGGAAACCACATTTGCAGGAAGTAAGAAATTTAGTAAGTAGGCTATTTCGGGAAGAAATATCAAACTCCATTATGGTGAAAGGACATAGGGAAATCTGAGCCATTTCTAATGTGCACAAGGCTACAGAGTTCCCATCAAAGGAGTCTGAGTGATTTCACTGTGCAGATTGTAAAAGTATCAGGTGCGTCAACTTTGCCATGTGGCAGCAGCAAGGGAAGGTGGAGCGGAAAGCTAGTATTCCCCTGAGAAAGATAAAGAACAAGATCTAGGCTATAACCACTCTGCATTCACATCAGTAGACAGTACTGTGAAGGCAATATTACGGATCGCAGTAAGAGTGCAGTGTCTCACGTGTCAGTTTTTCTGCCCAGTTTCATCTACCCTGTGTACTTTCATTTTCACTTTTTTATATGGGAAGCTTTCCGCAAGTCCAAAAAATCACATCAGCTGGTTTCCCTTGATCGACTAGATGGGTGATCTTATCATAAAAGGAAATCAAATTTGTTAGGCAGGACCTACCCCTCATGAACCCATGTTGGCTGGGACCAATGACTGCATTGTCCCCCAGGTGCGCTTCAATAACTTCAAGGATCATCCTCTCCATAATTTTACAAGGCACTGACGTGAGACTGACAGGCCTGTAATTGCTAGGGTCTTCTTTCTTACCCTTCTTGAAAATTGGCACAACATTTGCCAGCTTCCAGTCCAATAGGACCTCACCAGATTCCCAAGATCGTTGAAAAATAATTGAGAGAGGTCCCACGATGACGTTGCTGCTCAATTAAGCAGCAGCTGGAAATTACCGAGGCACTAATCCGTGCTGCAGGAGCTGAGCTGCCGGCCATTCCGGGCAGGTTTGAGGGTTCCCCCGCTATGCCCAGCCCCTTCCCCGGGTTAGATCCGAGTTATGGGGTGGGCTAGTTGGCAAGCAGACCCCTCTGCAGCCCACCCCATCGCACCCCACCTACCCCATCGCAGCTGATCGCAGCTGAGAAGAGAGCATTCCCATCTGCACAATCACAGAACAGCTGATGTGTGAAGGGACTTCCAAAGATCATTCAGTCCAACTTTCTCCTCAGAGCAGGGTCATCTAGGCCCTTCTTCACTGCAAGAGTGCATTGCTGGATCTTGGTCAATTTGGTGTCCAAGAGGAACCCCACCCTCTCAGCAAGCTGGCACCCAACTTATGCTACTGCCTGGTGTTTTTCATCCCCTGGTGCAGGACATGGTGATTTCCTTCACTCGCTGAGCTTTCTTTGACCCATTTCTCCAGCCTGTTGATGACCCTCTGAATGGCAGCAGAGCCATCTAGTGTATCAACAACTCCTCTCAGTTTTGTGTCCTTGTTGAGGGTACACTCTTTCCCAACATCCAGATCATTGCTGAAGATGTTAAGAAGTATTGGTCCTGTTATCATCCCCTGGCATACACCAGTAGTGACTGGCAGCCAGCTGAATTTTTTGCTGATGATCACAATCCTGTAAGTCCAGTTGTTTAGTCAGCGTTCCAATCCATCTCACTGTCCTTATAGGACCTATAATTTAACAGCTTGTTTATGAGGATACTATTGAAGACAGTCTTGGAAGCCTTGCCTATGCCAAAAAAAAAACATCTACTGCTCTTAGTTCATCCATCTCACCACTCACATCATAGTCACATTCTAAACATCATAGAAGTTGGTCAATCAAGAAGTTTGGTCAGGCATGTTTTCTCCTTTGAAAATCCACCCTGACTATTTCTATTCATCCTGTTCTGCTTAATATGACCAGAAATGTATTCCAGGAGTATTTTCTCCCTCACCTTCCCAGAGACTAAGGTGAAGCTGACCATCCTGTCGATTCCCTGATCCTCTTCCTTGTCTTTCCTGAACATAGGAGGGACATTTGTTTTCTTATGTTCCTCAAGAACATGCTTCACCCCAAATCCCTGTGACTTTCCAAAGATAACAAAGAATGGTCTTACACTAACATCATCTCAGCACTCATACATGCAGTACAAACAAGTTTAAGACAAGAACCTTAGTCTTTTTGGCCCGTGTCTGGCAAAATCATAAGGAACAGAATAAAGACTTTATAATGAAAGCATGGAAAGCTTTATGTCACTGATCATTATATAAATTGCCAAAAATTATAACATAGGGACTATCATATATATATTAAAAAATATATATATTCTTTCCATAGCATATAATTTCTAGCAAAATAACAATAAAATAACAACACCCCAAAGTAGATTGAATGAGAAAATAGGATTCCTATGGGGCCCTCAGCACAAGAAGGACATGAAAGTATTAGAACGAGTCCAGAGAAGGGCCACAAGGATGATCACAGGGCTGGAGTACCTCTCCTATGAAGATAGGCTGAGGGAGTTGGGGTTGTTCAGCCTGGAGAAGAGAAGGCTCCGGGGAGACCTTACAGAGGCCTGCCAGTACCTAAAGGGACCTACAGGAATGTTGGGGAAGCACTCTTTGTCAGGGGGTGTAGTGATAGGACAAGGGAGAATGGCTTTAAACTAAGAGAGGGTAGATTTAAATTAGATATAAGGAAGAAATTCTTTGCTGTGAGGGTGGTGAGGCACTGGAACAGGTTACCCCAAAAAGCTGTGGATGCCCCATCCCTGGAGGTGTTTAAGGCCAGGCTGGATGGGGCTTTGAGCAACCTGGTCTGGTGGGAGGTGTCCCTGCCCATGGCAGGGCGTTTGAATTAGCTGATCTTTAAGGTCTCTTTCCAACCCAAACCATTTAATGATTCTGTGATCTAACTATATTTTCATTCTATACTTTGTAGAATTTTTTCTCTTAGAGTGTCTAATTATGTCATTCAAAGGTGTGGGGAGAAAGGTTTTAACTATTTTCACAGCATTTATCTATCAGTGTGCTTCCTAACAAGTCTTCAGAAATTGTCTGATGGTTGGAAAATTCATCAGAAAGCTTAAACAAACTAGAAAGCTGGAAACTTCCTACTACTTTGGTATGAATCACCAATACATTTATATTCTGATTCTGGAGAATAAACGACTGAACTTCTCTTTAATTTATATTGCATATGGAAAATACGTTATATATTTAGTTTGATAAAATATCTGTAGCAACTGATTAAACAACGCTTGAACAGAATCTTAGAATTAGAAGGTGGAAACCATCCATCCTAAAATCAAATCCATTCCTTAGTAGCATACTACTGTTTTCCTGGGAATATTCACTTGCTCTGTTCATATAGTTTGAAAAAAGTGAAATTAGTACACCTGCATTCCCTTCCTTTGAAGCACTTTTCCATGTGTACTAACAGTATAAAGTATCTAAGTTTAAATCCAGCTAAAAAATGGTGACGACTGAGGTCTACACCACTAATTTTATCAGTCTGAAGAGCATAATGTTCCCCTTTGCATAGGAGTGATTTCACTCATACGGATATAAAGACAGGAAAGATAGAAATTCTTGCTTTGTGTATTGTTGTTATTTTCTTTAATTTTTTTTATATTCTTAATATTTTACTTTGCCTTTTTCAAAGTTAAGGAAATATCCATTTATATAGGAATAATAAGCCTTTCAAAGGGTCTTTCCTGTATGAATACTTTGAATGTAATACCATGTACACTAAGAAACAATTTTCTGGATAAATATGTCATATATGACTTCCAGGAAAATCTTTTCAAAACATACCCTTATTTCAAAAACTGGAGATTTCTGTGCAAAGTGGGTAGAGTTGGAGTAAAGAAGCAAGAACAGAATGAAAAAGCATTGTGTGGTTCAGTAAGACAAGATGAGTGGTATGAAAAAGTTTTCTTGTGTTTTGCACAAGCCACAAACATTGGATTAATTTGCCAGTCTGTCAATAGTATAATGCATGAAACTGTGGTCAGCGATCCAGAATAAAATCAGTGTCTGACACCTTCAAGAAACCTATCAAATTGTGTATAGAAAAGCACTTGGAAGTCCACAGGTGATAAATGTTCTTTAAATGCTTTTAAATTACTTTTAGCTAGAATGTTAAGTACTAATGTTATACTAAAGAGAGAATAGTGTACTTACTTCCTTATAGTTCAACCATTATCTGCCGTTCCTTTTGCAGCACTTCTGTTTCAAATGGTGGTGAAATAGAATAAAGCTTTCCAGCTCTGGTCTATTAACTAAAAAGGCTTAGATCTTCCCTATGTAATATTACTTAATACTGATTATTTTTTCATTTTTATCTCAAAATATTTAACTTCTTTTCCATTATTTATACAAAGAATTCTATCACTCACTCTCAATGTTTGTCCAGAGGATTGAGTAGAGCTATAATCTCTGTTCAAACCCTGCCTTTGTAATGTCTTTGACAAATAACTTAAGTTTTCAACTATAATTTTCTCTTGTGCTTACATGGAGTGTAAGTTATTTTCTACTGACATTGAAATCTGTAGACAAAAAAAAAAAAACAAAAAAAAACCAGAATGAGAGACACAGAGCTGCAGAAATCAGAAAGTAATCATCCCAGTTCTCTAGATCAAGACATTTGATGCTTACCTTGGGGACAGCATGATACATCCTCACCAGAACTTTACAACCTTCCTTAAAATCTTTCTAGATAATATTTACCTCCTGCACTAAGTGCAGTGCCAGACTTTCTAACACAGAGCCTGGTTTCAGAGCACACTGGAGCAGGAATTATAAAAGGGACTAGGAAATGCACGTGAGAACCAGAAGTGCCTGGTGCCTGCATGGTAGTCCTCACCTGGAGAGTTTTGACAATTCTGTTGAATTTCCAGGACAACTGTGGAGGACTTCAGGCTCTAAAGACAGCAGTGATGCAGACCAGCTCTTCCCCTAAGTGCAGTTCCCAGGCAGTGAATGTGCCAAAGACACTGAAGTGACTCAGGCATGTATTTTCTTCTTTTCTGTAGTACAGAAGATCCTGAGGTGTCTGTGCTGGTTATGGCTCTTTTGAGAGAGTTTATTATCTTTGCTGTGGTGTCATGCAAACATAGCAATATTGTTTTCAGGCCAGAAGGAGTCTGCATGCAGCCTCTCTGCATGTAATACATGTTGGCTAGACTCAACTGTTTCTACATTTGCTATATCTCAGTGGAAGGATCTGCTCCAGGAAAAGTTATTTAATTCTCAGCAGATCAGCATCTACTACCAAAATAAGGACTTTAAAGCATACACCATCAGCCTGGTATAGTACACTAAACATGCATGCCATTAAGTACAAACACTGATTCATACCATACGGTTGCTGCAAAGCATCTGTAGTCTGCAGGCGAAAAGTATATACATTTTATGAAGCAATTTTATCGACTGTTCATTAAGAAAACAATCACCATGGTAACATATATTACAAGTTACTACTACTGTCTCTAAGTTTCTTAAGCCCATAGCAACAGAAAAATACTGCTATAACAACTCTACTTTAGTAGTGTTTGAAAGTTATAAATAAGGTTTACTAGTTACTTTATACATATTAGATTATTCAGAATTATATAGATCAGAGAAGTCATGGGTATTTCATACCCAGCTCCACAAACCCAAATCATATTATTAATTTGTAGTCTTAATGATTTTACAACAGATTATGCCAGCTGAAGATACCTTATTGTCATAAATTTTTCAGATGAGACTTCCCCAATGACGATTCACATCACAGTAACTTTATCTAGTTTCATCACAGAAAGACTAAGCAAAAGACAGCTCCTGTTGTGGCTGTGCTAAATGAGATGGAGGACTGCAGTTACATGAAGAAGATCCAAAGTCACAGAAAGGGAATTTTTCTCAGCAGATTGGTGATTGTAGAAAGGTGAAATAAAAAGAGAAGGGTATCATTTCTGCACCAGCCTTTATCTGCTTGGCTGTAAAAACCTAGACATGACAAGGTCGGTAGGCTTTCATGGTCATGGAAATGATCCGCTCTTCATAAATTAAGGGGCACCACTATCTATTCCTTTTCCTGCAGCTTTGCTTGAGTAAAAGGAAGATCTGTCTAACATTTTTATATGCACCTATATACAGGCATAAAATTCCCCCACCTCACTCGCTGAGCAAAATATTCTTGACTAGACCAGATAGAAATCTTTCAATTTATGTTATGTGGGTATAGATTTTTTTAATTAAATAAGCATTTTTAAGTCAGAATATTATATTGCCCAAAACTATTTTTAATGAAAAAAACGTTCTTTAAAGACCCTTTATCATCTTCTCCAAATCTGAGCGAAAACAATTTTAATATATATAACTAATATATATATTTTTGGTGGTGGTAATTGTGAGAGACAGCTTGTTGAAACTTGCTTTCTCTACTTACTGTCTCCTGATCGTCATTAACACAACCACATTACGCTTATCAGAGCCCAGTAATTGAACTACTTTTATTTACAAAATAGATTGATGTAATCTCAAAGAAAATGTTTAAATTAGACAAAGGTTAAAATAATTTGTGAAGTTTAAGAAGGTAATTCACATAGAAAACATCTGAATGCCATTGATACACTGCAAACTTTTCAGCTTAGTTCCTTTGATGTCAACAATATAATATTATTAACGTCAAAAAATATTGTAACATGACAAAATTCATTATCAAGTTTCAATTCATCAACAAGTAATGTTGATTACATGAAAGGTAAGATCCCTACATAAAATAGGTTTTCACTTTCTGCAACAATAGCATTAGTCTTTCTCCTCTCAGCGTACCCTGGCACTGGTGGAGCCTTATGGCTTCAGTCTTCTTTGTAGTCATGGACTACAAAGGCTACAAATACTACTGCTGCTATATGAGTGGTTTCAATCACATGCCATGTTTGAGGGCTGAAATCTGTATATTACCATATGTTTCCTGGAAATTTTTGTGTTCTCTGTTGTTTCTATATGACAAATGCAATCCACTGAATAAAAATTGTTTTCATTCATGCATTTCATTATCACAGTTCTGCATAAGCCTTCATGCTTTAATGTCAGTGTATTTTAACATATACCCAATGGCAGCAGAATCATGCTTTATGATTATTGAATAACACCTTGACATTAAAATTCCTTTTGAGTTTTCCTGATATACTGACTTGAATTTTCTTCTTTGTCTGAGACTCGGTCCTCTAGTGTGTGGCTATATTGGGTTTACATGGCAAGTTTTGGTGGCAGGCAGCTTCAGCTGGGGAGGAGGTGCTCCAGGCGCTGGGGAGGAGGTGCTCCAGGCACTGGAGAAGAATCATAGAATAATAGAATCATTTAGGTTGGAAAAGGCCTCCAAGACCATCAAGTCCAACTGTCAACCTAGCACTACCAAGTCTACCACTAAACCATGTTCCTAAGCACCATATCTACACATCTTTTGAATACCTCCGGGGATGATGACTCAACTACTTCCCTGGGCAGCCTGTTCCAATGCCACTAAACCCTTTCAGTAAAGAAATTTCTCCTAAGATCCAACCTAAACATCCCCTGGCACAACTTGAGGCCATTTTCTCTTTGTCCTATCACTTGTTGCTTGGGAGAAGAGACCATTCCCCACCCTGCTGCAACCTCCTTTGAGACAGTTGTAGAGAACAATAAGGTCTCCCCTCAGCCTCCTTTTCTCTAGGCTAAATAAACCCAGTTACCTCAGCTGTACCTCATAAGACTTGTTCTCTAGACCCTTCACCAGCTTTTTTGCCATTCCTTGGACATGCTTCAGCACCTCAATGTCATTTTTGTAAAGAGGGGCCCAAAACTGAACACAGCATTCAAGGTGCAGCCTCACCAGATCTGAGTACAAAGGGACAATCATTTCCCTAGTCCTGCCGGCCACACTGTTTCTGATGAAAACCAGGATGCTGTTGGCCTTCTTGGCCATCCAATTACACTGATGGCTCATGTTCAGCTGGCTATCAACCAAGATCCCCAGGTCCCTTTCTGCTGGGCAGCTTTCTGGGCAGAACTGCCCTTGCAACCCACAGAGAAGCCCCCCGCAGAGCAGGTGGATGTGGCCTGGAGGAGGTTGTGGCCCATGGAGAGCCCCCGCAGGAGCAGGCCCCGGGCCGGAGCTGCAGCCCGTGGAGAGGAGCCCACGCAGGAGCAGGGGGTCTGGGGGGAGCTGCTGCCCGTGGGGGACCCGTGCTGGAGCAGTTTGCTCCTGGGGGATGGACCCCGTGGTACGGAGCCATGTGGGAGCAGTTCTTGAAGAGCTGCAGCCTGTGGGCAGCCCCTGCAGAATCAGTTCAGGAAGGCTGGCAACTCGTGGGAGGGAGCCCACGTGGAGCAGGGGCAGAGAGGGACCGTGAAGGAGCGGCGGAGATGAAGTGTCATGGACTGACCACTGCCTCCATTCCCCCGCCATGCACCATTTTGGGGGAGGACGTAGAAGAGATGGTGTAGGTGGACGGTGTTTTTAGTTTGCTATTAATTTCTCACTGCTTTAGTTTGCTATTAATTTTCAATAAATTACATTAATCTCCCTTACACTGAACTTGCTTTGCTTGTGACAGTAATTGGTGAGTGATCTCCCTGTACGTATCTCAACCCATGACCTTCTTTTCATTATATTTTCTCCCCCTGTCCTTTTGTGAAGGGGGAGTGAGAGAGCAGCACAGTGGTGCTTATCTCTCATCATTAAACCACCACAGTGGCTCCACATCTCTGGATGTCTGGATGTAAGAAAGTAGAAGTTTTACAGAATTTCATGCAATAAGCTCAGCATTTTACGGATAATGCTCTGTTTTAGACTTGATCTTAGCCATCAACCCATTAAAGTTGAAAAGTTATTTTCATGCCATAACCACTCTTTTTATTTTTTTCCCCTCACATATTACCCCTTGCTTTATTTCAGAACTGCAACCTTGAAGATAATTTTTTCTTCAGAAACAGGAGAACAATGCAACTAGGAAAATGTTTCAATCAGTGTTTCAGTCACAGGGATATTTAAAGGCAATGGAAAATGTCAAGAGTGTAAATTTAACTTTGACTCTGGTAGGATGCTCAAAAAATGTTAAATCATAACTTGAACTAGTGGGCGGGTTCCTGACAACCACAACTATCATGTCTAATCAAAGTTAAGCTTCCGTTTTGTGAACATACTCAGCTTGACAGAATATTACATTGTTTTTCTTTAAATTGATACCCCATCAACAATTTCCACTGGCAATTAAATGAGAAAAAATATATATTTAAAGAACACAATAGGCTGTAATTATATTTTTTAATGTTTTCATTTGACTTGTGGCTTAAATATAGATTATTTATAAGATACCAAGATGCTGGCAGAACTCCTCAGCAACAGATGAACCTCAAAAGCTTCAGAGATTTGGCTCATTTCTGATAAATAATGAAAATATTAGGTGTTTAGTCAAAGCCTAACTTGAACTCCATAAGCCAACCTGAGATCTTCAAAACTTTACTCCAAACTTCAGTTTAGTTTCTAATATTCTTGGAATAGTTCATCTGGCCTGAAAATTACAACAGAAACTTTTTACATTTTAACTTAGATTTCTGTGTTTATAAATGAACTACTTTTATCATCCAATCTAAACATTTTCTAAATGAGGTCAGTCATTTCAAGTTATCAAAAAACGGTTTTGTGAATCCCACTCAGAAGCTCCTGGCTTTCCCTGTACATCACGCAGTTCCCTAAACACCTCACCCAGACCTCTGGATCCCACTGCTGCAGAACAGGTTTGTCGGTTTAAAGGTGTGTGTAAGTTTGTTTAGCAGTGGGCGATGCTAGCTAAGTCTTTTATGCTGATAATACCAAAAAGTACTATGATAACCCCAAGTGGCACAAAACCATTAAGTGCTATGGACAGGAATCACTGAAATATCAAGAAATTACAAGTAGGAGCACAAGTCACTTAGTAGTAGTAGGGACTCCTAAGTTTCCTTGGGGACTGGTGATATCTGCTCCTAAAGGAGTTTCTGAAACCTTCGGATGCCTGCTGGCTGTACATGTGAGGAAATGCTTTCCTATTTGAGCAATTTGCTGGGAGCAGAGAGACAGGGATGTGACATGCCTTGAGTCTCTTCCCCTCATTTCTGTTGTGGAGGAGAGGACAGGTGGGGGACTGCCCCATTTTGGGGCAGGGTCAGCAGGCTGTATGGCAGGGACCCGCTGAATCTGGATGGTAAAAGCTATAGCTGCTGAAGGTTCGTAGTGATATACACAAAACTAATGCCATGCATAGTGAAAGAGCACCAGCACTTAATAGCATTGGTATCATGTATACAAAATTGCTATATTGTTACTGGATTAGTATAGTGCTTATCATTTAATATGAGATGTGAGAAAGAGAAGCTACACACTCACAGGATGTGCCTTGACTGGAATTAGACATTGGAAAATACTCATTTAAAGTTTTAAGGAAAAAAATATATGCTTATTTCATGCAAAATATTTTGTTTATACCTATTTAGTTATAACTTTTTGTGAGCTAGTATCCCTTTTTTCAATATTTTGAAAGAAAGCTATGTCCTAGTCTTCACCAGTGGTGTATTCAGCAGTCTAAACCTGGCCTTATGCATCTATCCATACTCCATACATTGGAAAAAAACATCCTCAGGCAATTTGTGACCATTAGTAACTAAAAACATTTTTACATGTATATAGTCTATTTCTAAGGTCACCAAGAGATTTTTGAGCTCTGGTGACAAGTGGAAGTCATTGGTTCCACTGTTCTGTTTAATTGGCATTGGTATTACACAGGAGGCATTCAGCTTCTATCCATGTGTGGCCAAAACCTGCTAGCTTTTGTCTTGATGAACTTAATGAAATATATTGACTGTATCTAGAACTGAAGTTAAGATGTAGTAGATAAACATTGCATTAGTTACTGAAAACATCAAAGTTACTTGATAGCTGGCTTTTAAGACTGGTGTAGTGAATATGTTCATATAATTATGTATTCTGGTCCAGGTAATTAATAATACATCAGCATAACTGCAAAGTTCTGTGCAGAAATTACTGTGATTGCAGTGCAAACACTGCATCATATAACTACATATAAAATGGATTGTAAGAATATGATAGAAACATATATTAAAAAGCAGTCCAGCAATGGAACTAACCTCGCTGCTCTAAGAAGCATTAGTAATTAGATACACTATGTTTATATAAACTGCAATAACTGCAGTTAAGAGTTATGGTGTTATAAAATGTGATTGCTTCTTGTCTTATCCTAACTCATGACCTGACATATATTTTGAAATGACTTCACAACGAGCCAGATTAATTTTAGGCTTTAAAGATACAGAATTTACTGAAGTAGATGTAAAGTTGTCATTTCAGTAAGCTTTGTTGTAGGATATATGGTTTAAAGTATCATTTAAGGATGAATAATAATTAAGCCCTCTAAGGAAAATGGGAGTTGTTTCCTGCATTCATACCTAGTGCTCCACTGTTATAGTGTTTTTGATAAATATAAGGAATTAAGGAGAGGAAAGACAGAAAGGTGTGGGGATATTATCCTTTTTTTTGAAGTACTGGGTATTAGGACCCAGTCCAGTCACAGCTACAAGCACCTTGTTCTCCCATCCTGTTTTCTGCACTAGACTAAGACTGTGGTTCAGTGATTCATGAGTTTTACCTGTGCCTTGCTCTTAATTAGGAATACGGCATGGTATTGTTACACAAGCAATAGTCCATTTTTGTAATCTTTTTCCTTTTTGTGTTTTAGTAGTCATTTGGTATTTGTGATGAGGGAGAAAAACTGTGGAGCCAACTAAATTGTTGTTTTCATGAATTCTGGATATCAAATAGTATCAATGTTTACTGACTTCATTGTCTGCAGAAGGCAGTGGCTGTATAGTCCCTTCTGGAAACAGTTCCAAACTGAATTACAAAATGAATGCAATTCAGAAAAATTAAAGGGAATAACTGTGAACTTTACTATTTTTAAAGATGATTAGGATAAAGATATATGCTGTTGGGACAAGGGAAACAGCTGCCAGATACAAACGTTTGTTAGATTTGAAGAGGGTAAAAAAATAAAAAAAATAAAAAAGGAAGAAAGAAAGAAATATTAGATGTGGGATTCCATAACCAGCAACTTTAATCATCACAGTAGGAAATCAAACAAGAAAATTTAATGAACCACAGTTGGCAGAGGAATTTCTTAATAACTTGGAGAAAAGAGACATCAATGATTTTGTAACTTGTGGCACTGGCCTGTCAGTTACAAAATGCATTCAAGAGAATGTAATGGATTTGGAGCAAAGTAAGTGTAACAAAGCCTTATGCAAATTGGAACCCTGTAAATACGCTGGAAATTTTAAGCTTCAATTTTCTTCTTCTTTATAAGCTTTTTTTTTTTTTCCTTCCCCCATTGGGATGGTTCTTGCTTTTTGTTTGTTTGTTTGCCTGTGTTTGTTTGTTTTCAATGCCAAACCTATCTTTATGATATCTTAGCTGAATTCATTTAAGTTCAAATTTTTCTTCCAGTCATATTTTATTCCTGTTTGTTTTACTAGATCTCTATTAAAAACATCATAAATAACAACTCAGCTGTGCAACACAAAGGAATTACACTGGGCTTACAGAAGCAGAAAGCTATTCATTATAACTACCTGCTACCTTTGGAGTAAAGAAATACTACTAGGATGATCTGGGAATTCAAGAAACTAACATGCAGCAAGAGATGGCATATCTGTTGCATAACACAAAAAGCTGTAATGAAAGTCCTGATCTGCCAATCCTTGTCCCAAAAGCAGTGTAAGATACTACAGACAGTATCACAGAATCATAGAATGGTTTGAATTGGAAATGACCTTAAATAACATCTACTTTCAATCCCCCTGCCATTGGCAGGGACATTTTCCATTAGACCAGGTTGCCCAAAGCCCCATCCAACCTGGCCTTGAAGTACTCTTTTCCAGACAGTACACTGTCTGACACTGCCAATACAAGATTTCACACTTACTGGGCTTCCAAGGATCTCTGCAATTCCCTGGATGCAGGGAATTGTCCTTAAAAAAACTTACCTTTCACAGCTTGACAGAAAGATATTTACAAGTGAGAAACACCAGGAAGAAAGAAGAGCTAATGGACAACACGAACAGGCGGACAAGATAAAATGAAGAAGTTTAGTTTAGGAAGTTGACACCGATTTCTGATCATCTGAGGAAAAAAACAGTGAAACATCTTTCCTAGGAGTAACAGAATTCAGAGTGGTAGGTAAGGAGTACTCATTGTTATTTTTTTCTCTCTCTAATTTTTGCTGGTGAATCCAATTTGCACAAGCACATTGGAGAATTTCATTTATAATGCAGAAATTAAATATTACAGCATTTCCAAAACAAAGTATTTCCCCTTTGGCATACTTGCTGTTCATCAAGTTTTTTCATCTCCCAAGGAATTTTAATGCAGCAACAAAAGTGCTGATACTGCTGATGTCTTTGACTAAAGGAGTACCAAGAGATCATCAGGACTTTACTACTTGGAAAAAATACGTGGTCCTCTATAACCTACTGGACATTATAAAGACAAGAGAAAGTGCTGTTGTTATAGTAAACCTTTCTAAGAGAAGATAAATCTTCATCTGTGTCTGCTGGATAGTGACAAATGACCTTCTGTGTCTTTCATTTTTGAACACTGACAATCTCCTCACCTTGCCAAAGACTCCTGGAAGCAGCAGAGACAGAACAGACTGCATGTCTGTTCCTTACCCAGCCAAGCTCACTCAACTGTATTTTAGATGTCAATGAGCTGGGTTTGTTGTTACTTAAGAAAAGAAGGGAGATGAGGCACAGGCATTTTTCCCAGTCTATCTCCCTAACTTCTGACAAACATCTAAGAACTCAGGAGAACTGGTCTAAAAAACAGCCCCCAAAATGACCAGGGAATCTCACAAATATATGAGACTAATCCTTCCTACTTTAGCCATTTGTGTTGACCAAATGTTTTAAACAGAACCAGATGGTAATTACTTAAGAATAATTGTTTCTCATCTATTGGGAGAATATACAGTAACCTTGGTGGGTTTATGATCACCTTGGGCTCAAAATGGCAAGGAGATTATGATCTTCAAGTGAGCTGTTTGTAGGTGAATATAAAATAAACTCAATGTTGTCATTAAAATACAAGGCTATCTACAAGATGGAAATGGGAAAAAAGGATGATGCAATTTATAATGTGCTAAATTATTAGCTTTAAAATTACTAGGAAATAATAATAATAATAAATAATTACATTATTGGAAGAAACTACATCCAAAAGCATTTCAAATTTCTGAATTTAACCCCTCTGCCTAAGATCAATACAAACATCTGCTAACATTTAGCAATTAATTATTGATAACTCAATTTAACTCACTCTCTGTACTGTTTACTGAAATTAAAGTCATTTACTAATCAATAATAATCCTTATAAAACAAGGAGAAAATTAGCTAACAATAGTGCAGATCAATAAATTAGCCCATCTAAGAGAACGTCATATTTTAGTTCAGCACTCTATCTAAATAATAGCATGCACTATTTTCACTGAAGCAGCCACTGGAAATATGGATCCTTTGCACTACTTCCATCACAGAAATAATAAAAATAATCCCAGTGATGAAGCACTTAAACCTTTTTCTTGGTTACAAGCTTGCAAGTATGCAAGCATAAATGGTCCTGTTCCCTCGAATACAGTTAAACTCAATAAGCAAAAAACACTTTGTCTTGCTTGCAGCTCAAAAGAATTCCCTACACAAGACAAGGCATAAGCCTTCTCTCAGCTTCCGCCTAGATTCATGTTATCAGCATTTATTTAGGTACTTTGGATTTTCTTGTTGTTTCTCCATATATCTGTGATGCTTCTTTTTCCTAGGCACACAACTCTATTCAGCAGCACCATCTCTAGATATTCAGCATTCCACACAACACATTTTCTGCCCTCAGAGCTTGTAGGTGATCTCTTAGATGTTGCGATCCTGTAACTAGCTAGTCTCATAAGTGGCTAGTCCTTTTATTCCATATAGTCCCAAAGACCCTAAATTACATAATTCATACTCTTATATCTAGAATCATAGAATTTCTTGAGTTGGAGGGGACCCACAAGGATCACTGAGTCCAACTCCTGGCTTCACACAGGACCACCCAAAAATCAAATCATATTTCTGAGAGAGTTGTTGGAAGGCTCCAGCAGGCCCAGTGCCATGACCACTGCCTTGGGCAGCCTGTTCCAGTGCCCAACCATTTTTCCATTTCTCAATGAAAAACCTTTTCATAACATCCAACCTGACCCTCTCCTGTCCCAGCTCCATGCCATTCCCTCGGGTCCTGTCGCTGTCCGCACAGAGCAGAGCTCAGCGCCTGCCCCTCCGCTCCCCTCGTGAGGGAGCTGCAGGCAGCCATGAGGCCTCCCCTCAGCCTGCTCTTTTCTAGACTGAACAAACCAAATGACCACAGTTGTTCCTCATACACCTGCCCTTCTAGAACCTTCACCATCTTTGTAGCTCTTCTTTGATTGTTCTGTAATAGTTTTAGAACTTTCATATATTGTGGTACCCCAAACTGTATGCAGTACTTGGTGTGAATAATCAGAGTATACGCACTGTGTACTCTCCAGCTTCAGTGAGGTTTTACCAACAATACAGTTAATTGTACTATATATTTTGTAAAGGTATTTTATACCTTTCAATTCCTATCAGGATTTTTGTAATCTTTAAATTCTCTTGAAGATGTTAGGTCTGCAAACAGATGACTATGTTCCTGACTAGGCCCAAGATTAAGCTAACTGAGCAGGATGCAAAAACCTACTGGACATGATGGATAACAATAAAAGAAGCTAAAAAAGTTTAAATATAGACCCACGAAAGTCTGTATTTCTAGGTTAAGTTTAAGGTTAAGTTTAGGGTTAAAGTTAAAGTTAGCTTAAGGGGGAGCCATGTGAGAAATGGCCAAACTTCATAGTTAATGTGTGAGGGTATTGGGGAACTTTTGGAGAGTGAAATTTGAAAGGTCAGCAACACACCTCAGTAATACCAGATTTGAATATGGATTTAGCAAAACTAGCAATAGAAGGTCTTCACGCCTCAGTAATACCAGATTTGAATATGGATTTAGCAAAACTGGCAATAGGTCTTAGGTTGATTATTTGTGAGGGAACTGACATAGAGAAATGTATAAATGAAGGCAGAAAAAAGGAGAGTCAAGAAACTGGAAATGGGAATGGAAATGGTAAAGTAAGCAAGTCCTATTATTGGTTCTCTCTGTGTGAACTGGCAGCTCTGTGTTTGATCATCACAGAATAACCACAATGAACAAACTTGTTGTTCTGCCCATAGCAAGTATCTCCAACCTGATTCTGTGGTCAGGAGGACAGAGAAAAAAATGGGAGCTCCTTACCCTGATAGCAGGGGAGCTCCTAAAACAGTTGGATCAAGCATGCTAAGTGCTACCATGCCAGTGCCCTTTCCAGACCTGTTGGCATCTGCATCTTTCTAATAGCATCCTAGTAAAGTTATTACATCTCTTATACAAACAGGCAACAACTTACGATGCAGATGGCAGCTCAGTGACAAACTACTATAAGGCTTAGGACAGCCAGCTGTTCAGGTCTAAACAAGAGTTTCTGAGCTGGGCACCATCATACAAATGTCACCTTCTAGACCTGTTTAGAGAAAAATTCATGCAGAATGAAAGATGTACATCATAAAACCCTCCCAGATTCTGTTAGTGACTCCAGTTAGAAATAATTACTTCTTGAAAGATAACTGAACAATTCCCATTCATCACATACTTGGTTATAATCACATATCAAGTTATCATTGATAAATCTTTTCCATTGAAGGCTCTTAGTTGGATATTAATGTTTTCCACAGCATGTTTTGTAATTTTTAAGGAGTTCATTTCAATTTCTGTGTAATTGTCATGTAAAAGGAGAAAAGTAGATGGATGTGTGTGATTAATCACTGTCTTCTTAGTTATTTAAAACTGTGGTTGAGCACAAGTCTGGATTGCAGTAAATACTGCAGAAGGAGAATACTATGGAAGCCTGACTCATGCTTTTAATGGGAATTTAAGAGCAAGCTAATCTGCTAGAGCAGAAACTACCATAACAAAATGTCGCAAGTATTAAAATTCAGGATTTTTTTTTTTACGTAAAATGATACATTAAGAATATTAAAACAATCTAAATAATTCATCACCGCAATGATTTCACTTGCTTCATCTCAAAATTTGCAATGAATACATTTATGAACTCATTCTAACAATGTTTTCTGTAGAAACTACTTATAACCAGCAAGAATCATGGTGTTTTAACTATTCATGCATTATAGTGATGATAACCAAGCATCTAATTCTGTGTTTGTTTTACCGAACCTTTCAGTGATGAAATACTCAGGTCAAATCTAAAGAAAGTGGTAAGCATGATAAGGTCTTTAAATAAGATGGCGTTTGTTTATGGTTCCATAAGGTAGAGCAAATTGTGAGGAACAAGCCCCTAACTCTCTCCAGGAGAGACCTCGGGTGCTGTTGAAAGGAAGTCTGGAGGACAAGCATGACAACACTAAGAACTATGTTCATAAAAGGATTTAAATTGTGAAAGCTGATTATTTGTGTGTCCTGAGTCTATATCCCAGCGGATAAGCATCCCAGGCTGTATTATTTTCATAGCTGAGCAAAACATAGTGGCTTTCTTGGTTTTGCTTTTAAACTCCAATTAGAGGAAAAGAAGAACAAATAAATTTTATTGAGTTTATTTGCTAACAGAAATGCTTCTGATAAATGCTTCACCATGAGCCAGTCACCCTACAAGGGGTTCGGAATATTTTGATGTATGTTTGGAAAACCTTTCTTGACCCTTTTCATCTGAATGGACTGTGAGTAAAAAACATTGTAGCTCTGCCCAAGAAGCGTGTCTTTATTGTTTCCCTACAAACTATTCTAATTTCTCTGTAGGATTTTATTCAGAACACTATCTCACAGACTATGACTTTAAAGTCTTGATTCCATCACAGACTGTGGACTTCTTGGGTTAAAACCTAAATAGCTAAAACAGGTGCTGTTTCACTGAATCTATGGGATTTATTCCATCTGTGGATTTAATGTATCCATGAGGTTCTAAACACTTTATGTTTCTACTCAAAACCTTCCGACTATATCTTAAAGACTGCAGCTAACAGTTTAAAAGTTAGCTGCAGTTTGTGTGTGAGGAGAGAAATCTTAGAAATAAAAGGTTTGATATACAGATTATTGTAAAAATAATAAAAAATAAAATAGCTGGATTTGTTTAGCTGGAAAGATAGAACACCAAGGCAGACACAGTACAGCTTCCGCCTATACTAGAAAATCTACTGCAGAACCTGTTTTCTTGCCCAGTGGGTATAGGACAAGAAATAATGTGTTTAAACTGTTGTAACAAAGATTAGAATAGACATAAAGAGAAACTTTAAAACAGTGAATTATAGTGGAATACAGAAATAGACTGCAGTTCACTTCACTGAAGCCTTCTAAAGGCTGTTTGGATGCACATCTGCAAGGAATGTTACAAATATAGTTGAACCTGCTTTGGGACACAGAGAGTAGATGAACTTCATCTATTTCAGGTCTGTATGGGTCTGTGAGATAGACCACCACAACCTAATTACCTCTTATAATGTTTAGGAATGTCCAGGGGATGTTACTTCGAAAAGGGACACTTCTCAGGTTTGACAGCATGTTACTTTCCCTGACTTACACGTTAACAATCACCCGGAATACATCTGAGAAACACAAATGGAAAAAGGTCTGGTCTTCCCAATTCCCACCGTAGTTAGTGACACCAGTCATGTTGATCTCAAGGTGAAAAAGATTAGGGACAAATAAAGAGAAATATACCAAGGGTTCAACCCTGTAAATTATTCATATAAAATGTTTCTAGTGCCTTCTGAAACACATGTTGAAAATACACTAAATCCTAACGTTTTCAAAGTGGCAACCTACAGGAGTTCCCAGACAGAACTGTTAGACCCTTAGTAAACACTATACAAAACTCCAACTGAAGGAAGATCCTTCTGCTACTATTTAGATTCTGTGGAAACACAACTGAAAATCTGAAATTAGATGGATAGATAGATAGATAGACAGACAGACAGACAGATCGATCAATAAAACACCAAGATGAAGGAATAATATTCTTCTGTCACTTGATCTCTGGGTCCTCAGTTCCCCCTATTTCTTTTTCATTTGCACTGCATTCAAAATTTTGATTCTGTCTTTGAATCATAAAGTTACCTGACACACTGAGCCCCAGCTCTTCTGCATAAATCTTACTGCTAAAGCAGCCATGCGTATAGAAATCCAGGGTTTTACAGAAGAAACTCACTTTTGAAACAAAGACCAAGAAATATTCACTAAGACAATTATAAACAGACAAAACCAAGCAGTGAGAGAAATTTATAAATGATGGCCAGATTGATTTACGTTTGAAAGCACAAAACAGATTATACGAGCAGACTTCACTTTGGTGAAGAAACTTTGGTCTCTGAAGCCATTCAGGTGTCCCAGATTGAGATGAAGATTAGAAGGGACTTCTCTGCCCTTCGTAAAAATGAGCTGGGAACACAGCATGCAGAAGCAATCTGTGCACTGTGATCTAGAGGAGGGATAACCAATTGGTGGCCTAAAGAGAGCTAGGTCTGGGCTAGAGAACTGTTTTATCTTTTCACTGGATGTGCAGCTATATTGATAAGCCAACCAAACTGGCTTAAGTGAAAGAGCAGAATGAAAGGATTTATTAAGTCGGTTACAGATGTGTAAATGTAGTCATATCAGTCTGAATCCCAGGTTTCCGAAAGCATATAGAAGTTGGTCAGCCCTTGCCTAGATATGGATTAATCATAGGCTAAACCAGAAGCCCCTAGAGCACCTTTAATCTCCAAAGGTTCACACAGACTGTAACATTTCACTAAATTATGTTGGTTTTAGTCCAATTACATGAGTTTATCTAAAACATGCTTACTAGACAGGTATGCAGTTTGATCTGAAGACAAAAGAAATCCATTACTGCTTGCAGTTTTTTATCCTTTTCATCCCTGCCAATGCTTGATTATCCCATAGTTAAGAGTCTGCATCACATTTCTCATTTGAATTGTTCAATTGTTGAATCTTTTACTTCCAATAGTTTTCAGTCTTGTAATATCTTTTTCAGAAAGATTGAAGAGCCCATTAGCACCTGATATTTTCTTCTCCTGAAGATCTTTATACACCTTAATCAAGTGACTGTTCAATCTTCTTTTGATAAGTTATGCATACTGAACTCTCACTGGAAAGCATTTTCTCTACTCATCAGAATATTTCTTAGTAAGGTATGTCATTATATTTTCCCTGTGAAAAAATGTGGCATATACAGTGGAAACCAGTAAGAAGCTTTTCCATCTCAGAAACTGTGTCAAACTTTCCTCAGTGTTCCTTTTTCATTGTCCTGAATTCTTTTAGGGCCAGCCCTTCATCATTTTTTTTCTATTTGGTGGTATTTGATGGTATTTGTCATCATACTGCTAAATGCTGTGACTTGCTGTCACAAGTAGCTAATCTGCTATCAGATAGATAATATTTAATAGCATCACTGATGATTCTGCAAGTGTTGAGCCTTCAAATTGTATGTGACACCTGACAAGACACAAGTTCTTATTCTTCTACTCCTGAATCAGACCTCTGAATTTATAAATAACACGTGAGATTTACTCCAAAACTTGTTTGATAAATGTCAGAGGACTGGCAGTTTTAATGCCTGGGAGGACTAAAAGGGATATTCAGGTTACCTGAGTGTGGGTACCTTCATCTTAGTTTGTTTACACTATGGCTGAAAAGTAAGTTTAAATATAATGACATTAGAACAGGCACAATTTCAATTCTGGCACATATTACATGGGTTAAGACAAAACATCTGCCTCTTTCATATTTTATGTTACAGGAACTCAAATATATTCAGAACACCTCTCTCACTCAGATAACGGTTGAAAGTAGCATTGAAAGGACAGGGCAGATTTAGCTATAAAAGGATACAGACAGACTTAGCAAGTACAAGCTTATACTCACAGGTTTTCTGAAGTATCAAAATTAACCAGAGAATTTTACTGTGAAGTGTTCTTATGCCTACATTTCATAAGAAAATATATGGAAACATTAAGAAAGCTGGTAATCTTAACTGAAACACACAGTGTTTCAGACAGCACTGAACTGCTGTCTCACATAAGCATGTGCTTGAAATAAACTGTGTTTAAATGCTATCCCAAATGAATGTGCTCTCTTAAATGGAGACTTCCAAAAACAAGCAAAAGACATGTCATGCCTAATCCACTTGGGGTATTTTAATATTAATTTTCATATATGTTTGTATGTATTCCTCAAAGAGATATTTCTTTTTGTTCTTTTTGTTATGGCCTTTTTTTAGAGATCATGTAGGACTGGAAAGGACTCTCCTAGGACATCAGTACAGATCTGTGTTTTTACAAGCATGCACAGTATATATTGATTAAGATCCATCTTTAAAAAAAATAGCTTTCTTACTGTAAGGCTATTCCAGAATATCTAGACTTCTCCAACCCAAGCCTCTAGTGCACATATACAAAGCATGCTCAAATTGTATGTTATTGATCATCTTTCTTTGCAGGAATTCAATTTAGTCTTCTGCATCCCATGAAATTTCTCTTGAGGTTGTTAAATTAATACTGGGGATCCTCTTCATATATCATTAGGAATTATTTTCAGCAGCTCAAGGTAATAATAAGAAAGAAAGAAAGAAAGAAAGAAAGAAAGAAAGAAAGAAAGACAGAAAGAAAGAAAGAAAGAAAGAAAGAAAGAAAAAAGAAAGAAAGAAAGAAAGAAAGAAAGAAAGAAAAAGAAAGAAAGGAAGGAAGGAAGGAAGGAAGGAAGGAAGGAAGGAAGGAAGGAAGGAAGGAAGGAAGAAAAGAAAGAAAGACTTATTCACCAGGGTTATGAGTCATATATAGGGCTATATGTGAAGTATTTACATTTTCTTCTATGACACACGATGGTTGTAAAGAAATATGTAAGAGTTTCTATTATTTATAGTTTAAATCAGGATCCTGTAATGTGTAAGTCTCAACCCAGAGGTTCAAGCACTAGCTTAGTGCAGCTGCAAGTACTAGTTTGGTGCAGCTGTGTGATCTTGACTCAGTTTTGCTAAGAAAATTGTGAGAAGATATGAGAAAGCATGCAATTTAAAGATATAAAAGAAATGAAAAGCAAAAACGGAGACAGACATGTAATTGTTAGGACACTAACAAATAAAAGATCAAGGATTTCAGAGAAAAAATGTTGATAAGGAAAGGTATAACCAACCCTACAGAGAGACAGAGAAAGAGACTCTAGGATGGCAGCTCTGCAACATGAAGAATCAGCTCCTTCATAACAATAACAAAAGTTGTCCCTCTGCTCTTGATGGATGTCTGCCTGCCCACAAATGACTCGTGATGACTCTCCAGGTGTATGACTGTAAACCTTAGCCTCAAAGCTTGTTAAACCTGGCTGTCTATTATCTATATTAACCAATAAGTTAAAGAATCACTTTTATTTTGTGTATAGCCTGCTTGCAGATTCTGTGCATTCAAGTAAATGTTGCCTGAACTATGTGACCAAGCAAGGAAGGATTAAAAAAGGCATCACTGTTACAACTAGTCAGCTTAGTTGGATCAGCATCTCCAGCCACATCCTGTCTTTATCCTACCTATTTCCTAGTGAGCAGAAAGCCTCTCTCCCCCTTGAGCTCTGATTACTACATCATCTGTATCCATAGCAGTGATGATATAAAGTACTAAAAGCCATGATTGACTGAAGTCTGTTTTCTCTGTCTCTTCCTGTAAATAAGTAAATATTTATGTAGGAAGTGAAACTCTTCAAGTGCAGATCTACATTTCTCCTCTACTTCATCCTTTTTTTGTCTCTGGAACCTTCCTTACTCTATAGTCTCCATAGTACTACTCATCCTTAGGTAATTCAGAAGAAGAGAACAAGCTGTGTTACTTGGAAGTCAGAATTTACCCATTTTTATTCCTAATGCTTAAAACAAATTCTAACACTGGATACGTCAGCATTCTGCTGAAAGAATTTGAACAGAAAGGGACTGATTTTTAATTCAAAACCTGATCCTATTGAACACATCACACTAGATGACCACAGAATTTACTGGCAAGCAACTTGCTTGTTGGAGTTTAATCTCTGATTAACAGCTCTCTTTGGCTCTATTTGGCATTCATATGGGGTCATTCTACTGAGATGAAAAGTGCATTTAAAGCTCTTTCTCATTCTTTCCTCAGCAAAGCATGACCTAGATGCCAAGCCTATTACAGTCTAATAGAAATAGCTTGACAATCACCAAACTCATTTAACTGTGCACATTTTCTGTGTATCTTTTCAGCTTTCTGAGACCTGTTTACAAGGCTCAAGGTGGGTTGCTGCATGCAAACTCTGGGTGTTTACAATAAGGTGATAATATAAATTTATTGAATTTGTATATTTCATCCTTAGAGAAATATGTTGTACAATCCCTGTGCTGTCTTTTACTCAAGTTGCCATGAATCAAATTTTGCAGCATATTTTTGATATAAGGACACATCTTTTGCCCCATTTTATGGATGTGCGAATGCCACAGAAAACTAATATAATTTCCCAAGTGCCACAGAGCCAGGCAAGATTTCTCTCACCTGATGTTATCCATCAATGGGTCAAGTCTAGACAGATTGTCTCCACGACCTTTATTGCTAAAAAGATGAGACAAGTTTGTCTACAGAATGATGCATCTCGCCAGTCTTCCACCCTACATTATTCGATGGTTCTACCTCAAACATTTATCTTAGGCTGAGATGGATCACCCTACAGATGAAAACGCTCCTTTCTTTTCACCACAAAGGGAGCTTTGAAGTCTAGTTTAGACTCGACAACTTTTAGACAGTTAAGGTCAGACAGGTACATTATAAATATTAGGTTATATGGTGGCCTTCTCAGGTGATAAATAGAAGCTGATGTCATCAGTTCTTCCTTTTGTCTTGATTTACAAGGTCTGGATTGGCTATGTTATGGGTCATTTACAATGTGTTATCTTCCTTGTTTTGACAAAGAACACCACCACTAACAACTAAATACAAACCAACAAAAAACAACAACAACCAAACACTAATCCCTGGAAAGGAATGTTACAGGATTTCATCAACAAAACTTAAAGTCATACTGAATAACACTACTTGAGCATCTTGTCCTTTTAGAATAACTCTCTCCTAAAGAGATCTAAATGTAGACAGTTATCTTGGGTAACTCTTACTGTGGCCATTTGGATTTTCAGTTATCCAGGCCTGGAGTAATTACTCGTGGAAAGTGTAAACGTGTACAACAAAAAACTTTCAGGATTTCTCTACTTTTTTTTTTTTTGGGGGGGGGGGGGGGGTTGATGACATAGCATTGTTAGTAGATGCTTCCAGTGTACTCACTGTCAATTAATATCTCTCAGCTTCACAAAAGAAAGGAATGAAAAAGTTATTATTTGGGGAGTGAAAAAACATTGGCTTATTAAACAGTAGCACATATTCATGTAGGCATCAGAGCCTGATGTAGTGTAACTTATGAAAAAGCCACATCCAAGTTTGATCTCTCTATTGCTTTATTATTCTTGACCACTAAGACAGTTCAGAATGATTAGCAGAGAATTCAGACACAAATCAGAGACTGGATTCACAATGATGTGAAGTTCTATAGCCATCAAAAACTTGAAACATGGTCTTCACACCATTGCTGAAACTGAAGAAGTTATTTTTGTGGCTTAGGAGTAGATTCTTGCATAGTGAGAAACATTGTGATACTCAAGAAAATGAGATATAAATGATGGTAGTGCTCCTGCAGCTCAGAGGAGCAAGTCAAAAATGATTTCCCTGTCTATTGGAAATAAGCTGGGACTTAAAAATTGCTTGAGTGGTTTGGCCTTTCTGACACCCAGAGAAACTGAGAATCATTTTGGAAAAGTGCTAGTTATTCTTTAGCTTCAGGAATGATTTAGATATGAAATAAACACAAACCAAGCTTCATTCAATGTCCCAAATCACCACCCATTTCATACTTGCAATAACCCCACCAAGATATTGTAAATTACCTCTGCCTTGGGACCAGGTAAGGGAAAAATAAATAAATAAATAAATAAATAAATAAATAAATAAATAAATAAGAAAGCAAGTGACAAATGGTAAACACTGCCCTTTGTTTTGGTTGGTTTAGCCATACTGACTTTAGTGATATTTCTAAATGGCAATAAAGTTGTAACTCTGCAGTGGCTATTACTTTCAAGGAATAATTGTAATAGTTTCAGTCAGAAGACTGAAGTCTCCCATCTTCTCTACAAAGGAAGCTGAAGGAAAAATACCATCCTTGCCTTTTTCTTTATTCCCCTCAAATTTATTTTAAACAAAAAGGAGGAAGATCACTAGAGACCTTCCTGGAAACATGCTGGTAGCAGCAAGAGATTTATTTATTTATTTATTTATTTAATCTACAAACATATATGTAAAAGAAAAAATAATTACTTTCAAATGCAGTAAAATAAAGAACTTTATTTATTTAATTTATTTTTGTTTATTTTTATGTACATTTCCTCTAGTTGCAGGGGCTGTGTTATACTCTCAAAGTCTGCTTTTCTAGCCTTTTGCCATTTTCCCCTTACAGCCAATCTGTTTGACCAAAGGGACAGAGGAGGGGAGAGGACTACTCTCACTCACAACCAAAGACTCTGTTCTTTTTCCTTTCCTCCATTGCCATGAGGTGACAGACATCATGAGAACATGGACTGCACACTCTGTGAGTAATTCATAAGAGTGTCAAAATGTTTCGAAGTAACATTTGGTGAAGTTCCAAGAAAAGAACATGCAGCCAAATTTTGCAATGCTAGTCCACTCTGAAAACATAAAAGGAACATATATTTCATATGCTTAGATAATACCTTCCAGGTGACCAACCAGGGGTATATACATGGGATGTTTAAGCATTAACTTGTTTGAATGCTTCAGTGAATTAATACTGTGATAAATGAACCATTTTTCAATCACATTTCCTCCACTGTTACCTTGTGAGCATTCTGTCACCAAGAAGGCTGTCAGTATGGTAGAGTAAACGTATCGTGTCGATAAATCTGGAGCTTTCTCCTTTTCAGATCAGAGTGTTATAAAAATGGCTTTGGTTCAAATTTATCTGTTCTGGTTCATATTAGATAGACAGCACATTGGTAGCAGAATGGCAATATCTAAGCATATTCCACAATTAGACTGGCTGTGCAATATAGAGGTGAAATATTTATACACTTGTTTTTGTGGAAAACTATTTTTTTCCTATGGAATTCTTCCATAAGTCTGCTAAATTAAACTCTTAACCCAGATATTTTTGGGTGGTTTTCCACTGCCCAAAAAAAACTTTGACCAGTTTTACCAGCGACTTTTGTCATTATCTCCAAGTATTCTATGTCTGTACCTGTAGATGTGCTTGTGTGTGTATTTAGATTGTAACATCCCGAGAGAACAAATTCTAATTTTGATTATATATTTTTTCCACAGTGGTTTTCTGTGTTAGTCAGTTTACAGGACACTAAATATTTTCTAGGATTCAGTAAGTACATCCGCACAGAATTTAAATTAACAAGTGAGCTCTTTTGAATGAGAAAAGTATGATCTGCAAGATCTTTTCCAGGAACCTTAAAGCAAGATATGAATTCCCAAGATCCATGGAATACAATTTGAAAATGTATATTCACACACAGATGGCATTGCAAACTTCAAATACCCCAGCACACTAAAAATACAATAAAGCACATATCATATACCTCTTGTGCTCAATAATAACACATAGTAAAGAATATTGACTTCAGAGGAAAAAAAAAAAAAAGGAAAGAAAAAAGAAAGCTATAAAATATATATAGCACTTCTGATTCTTGGAATAGCCTAATTTCAAGATATTTTGCTTTCTCTGTATCTTCACTGTGAAAATACTTTACCAGAACTTTTTTTTTTTTTTTTTTTTTTTTAATGAATTGGTACTTTATCTATACTAAAATGAGCCTTGAATTAGATCCCACGTATTTGGTGTCTGTTGCTAGTGACAACTACTCTTCATTCCCATTTATGGAAGCAGAGACTTGACCATGTATAAACAGCATGCTCTGTCACTGTATTCCAGATAGTGGCAGTCCACAGGGCTTACAGAAGCCATGAGTGCCTTTTCTTGGCTTATTCATCCTTGCATTGCATTTGTTTCACGCTAGTGTTTAGATGACAATATATACCTAATGATGTTCACACAAAATTAGAGTCTCTTTTCTTCAGTAAAGGTAGATCTAGAATAGATCAAATTTCTACCAACTTTCTTTGCTAGATCACTGCTAGCCTGAATATACTCATTTTGATTTTAATATGTGCTACACACACTGGATTCATTTTATCTTTTCCCCATAGCCCTGTCTACATCCTGTCCCTTTGCCATGAGAATCTGCCCTTAGTGCACTGATTTCAAAACTTATCTATTGAAAGTAACCATAAATGTTATATATGTGGATTATTGATATTTGCAAGAGCATACCAGGGCAATAAAGACCCTTCCCATGTTTTGTGCTGTTTGTACACTTCCTTAAGCTCATTGACAGAAAAAAAGTTTCAGATTTTGAAAGGCAGCTCTTTCTGTGTTAACTTCTTACATGAAAGATACTTGAGGTTGTCTTTGAAATATCAGACGGAGCAGTGGGGGCATTAAAATGGTAGCAATACTCAGGATGGGGCTGTATTCACAAGAAAAATTTCTTGACGCTCCAATTCTCATCCCACCCCAACATCGCAGCTTGAAATCACTGGCATTTGATCCCTTAAAATTAATAAAATAAAATAAAATAAAATAAAATAAAAATAAAATAAATGATGTCTACTTTTTCAAAAATTTTATTATAGTGAAATAAATGGACAGGTTGTGGGTTGTGTTCAGACTTGCACACTGGGAATAAATGACCTACACATTCTTTTTTAGATATGTGAATTCTCCTTCGCATTCAGATCCAGATCTTATTTAGCTATTTGAATTTCGGGTAGAACAACAACAACAACAACAAAGTCTTTGTTTATTTCACTAAATACAATGATGTATACATGACTGCATGCTGATATAAGGAATATATGTTTTGTAGATGAGTAAACAGACTTAACTAACTGCTTCATTAGAGCACAAGAAAACAAATGTACCACTGAATGAGGGATTGATATTATACAACACAAATATTTTGGGATCAGGTATATATAAAACTATCACAGAAAATCAAACATGCTGAATACAACTCAAAGATTTTATTCATTTATTTTATATTAAATATTTAATATTTTATATTAAATATTTATTTTCATATATATATAATTAAATCTACAAGCATTACATTTATTCTGCATTTATACTTGGAAAAGCAAAAATAAGCATTTTTTCAGTGTGTTTTTTTTTTTATTTTAATGCAATAAAATCATGATTCACTAATTTGCTCAGTAAGATTCACTGCAAATGTTATTAGTAATTATTTTATGCATTCTTGCAAGCCATTGATAATAATAGCAAAAAGCACATGTCAGAATCTGAATTCTTAAAGAGATCACTAGGTGAACAGCAACTTTTACAGAGAAGGCCCAGAGTTAACTAGTTTCCGTTCTGCTGAACTTGCACAGCTGTCCTTATATAATTCTAATTTCTTCATAAACATGTACTTTGGTACCAAGTCAAATGCATTAGAGAAATCTGTACAAAAGCAATTAATTTTACTTGCTTTATCTACCAAATATAGAATTTCAAATATTTTACTATGTCTTTCCATATTGTCTTTAATTATATTGATTCCTTTAAGTTTTTAGTAGTAGATTTGCCTATCAGCCATACCAGTATTTTGCCCAGGACTAATGTTAAGATGACAAAGCTGCAACTGTGAAAAGTTGACCAATTTACCCCCTTTAAAATAAATGCAAAACATTAGCTTCTTCTAGAATGCTGGAGGTTTTCCAGCAAGCAAGGCTTATTGAAAAATCAACATTAACAGCCCAGAGAGCTCCTTAGCCGTATCCTTTAAACCTTTTAGTCATAAATAGTGTGCCGATGCTTTTAAGATCGTAGCTCAGAAAAGCTAATCACCTTCTGGTTGCTTTCATGAAATCTTCGTGTGACATGATTCAGATAAATGTTTATTCCCCAAGCAGAAATAATAAATTTATTGAACATCCATCATTTACTGATAATTCTATCATTCTTCTCTAAAAACAAATATCAAAATAAAAATCTTTTTATCTCTAAATATATTTCTATCTACCAAAATCTATCTGAAACAATCCCTCCTTGTTCCTATTGTCTTTAATAGACATGGGTTAGTTCTGCCCCTTAGTATTCCATGCCACTTTCGTATAACTTCTAGTATATGAGCGATATTTATTATCATTTTTTTCCTTTTATTTGTCATGTGTAAACGCTCTATTTTACATTTAAATTATAGTCATTTGTAGCTAGCATGGTTTTCTTTCTCAAGAATGACTGTAGCTTTTCAGCTATCCAGTATTCTTAAATAGTTCCTCACTACTCCTCATATTTTTCACTCTTTGATTTCTTCCCCTAACCTTTGTTTTTAGCCTGCAATTGCATTTAGACTGATTTTTTTTCTTCTTTTTTTTTTTAAAGAGCAAAGAAAATAAATTGGTACAGTAAGTTAGTGAATATTTAAATCAGAGTTAATATGAAAGATATACGTATTTTACAGAAGGTATCAATGTTGTAAAGACATAGGTTTTTGTTGTTGTTGTTTTGTTTTTATTTTTTTTCCTCCTGTCTTTATTATCAACCAGACATAAAAAATTCCTTTATTCATACATATGAAAAGAATGACGTAGATAACAAGTGTAAAGGCATTTGATTGCTTTCCTCAGTGCCTCTGCAAATGCCATGTCTGGTTTTCAAATCATACTCAATAACAACATTTTTGTGCAACTGTTAGTGTTAAGAATTTCTGTCTTGCTGCAACTCTTCATAAGTAATCATATGCTTCTACCACATCCTACCACACCAGAGAAGTAAGAAAAGGGCACAAGTATTACTGCCAAGCAGTATAGTCAAATACAATATGTAATGAACAAGTCTTTCAAAATTTCCATCACTTTTGAGCTTTACAACAAATAAAAGCTATCCAAATATTTTCACAGACATATATCACGGGCTTGTTGTAAATGAAAACAGAAAATATAAAATATCCTCTTCAGGAGAAGGCTTATATCCCTGCTTTGTCTTCCCTGGATAAAGTTTATACAGATTGAGGTCCTGGTTCACCATCTTATTTGATAAAAAGTTTTTTTTTTAACTTGACACAACACCCTCTTTTATATGTCAAACCTGTTTGAGGCACACACATTGAAAGTACTGCAGTCAACAGCATTGCTACCTTCCTGTTCTAATCCTTGTTCAAGCAGCCAACACTACTACTTTGCTTTTGCACTTGGCCTCTTAATCCATGCCACTAGCTATTTTACCCTCTAACCTTCTATAGCATGTGCTTGCTGTGTGCATACTCTGACCTTTAATCACCAACTGCATCCATTTTCCACACAGCTGTTTGCTAACATTATCTCTTTCTTTTATCTTTTCTTATGCATTGACTTCTCATCACAGGATTTGTCCTATTAACCTTGTCCTATCATTTTTTAAAGCAAGCCCCACATGGGATTTCCTTTTTTAGAATTACATTAGATGACACAATGGTATGTGAAAGGTGTTGAATTCTGAGCTAGGTTATCCAAAGCCCTTTGTTTGTTTGCTGAGGTCCAAGAAGTCTCGAGTTAGATGCAATGAAGAGTATACAGCTAATAATTCCAGGTGAGAAGAAAAATGCTTCACCAGGTTTTCAGAAATGACACTTGCTCAGAAATAACTATTATTACTTGGTAGACTAGCCAAGAGCACAGAAAGTCCAGGAATGTTGCACTATTCTTCAAGACAGCTCAGCATTTTATAACAATTCTATGCCTTACAGCCAGCTGAATCCACAAGCTACATAAACATTTTTACTCTGTATTGTGGTACTCCCATTTGGTGTATCATTCACTCCTCCCAGTTTTGTATCATCTTCAAATTTGCTTTTCATGTACTCCATCCCATCATCATGCTCATTAATGAAGCTCTTGACCAGTATTAGACCCATTACCATGCCCCAGAGCATACCACTAATGCATGTCTGGCTTCCAACTGGAGTTTGTGCTGCTGATCACAACACTCTGGGTCTGGTTATGCAGCCAACTTGCTTTGGTTTGGTAGGGTACAGCTGTAGATCAGAGCTAACATTAAGTTAGTTCATCATGCCAGCAAGACAGTGAAAAAATGGGAGAATGTTTCCCATGAAACAAAGCCAAGCCAAAATGTGTGACATTATTATGATCCATCAAAAGAAAGGGAAATAATAGAAATATACATCATCTCTCATTCATACAACACCAAGTTGGAGACCACAGGATGAGGTTATCGTTGACAAGGACCAAAATACCACCACGTATATCAGATGATCTACAGTTTTTCGTGTTCCTAACTCGTAGAAATTATCACAGTCAATAATTCTTCATCACAGATACTGTATGAATGTAATATATGACATTTTATTTCAGAGTTTTACTCTTTTAGTCAATTATAAAATTAGTATGATATTAATATTCATCTTTGATATAATTTATAAACAGAATGTGGCCAACACTCAGGCTTCAGAGCATCCAATCTGACCGGAGTGCAAAAAATCATCTTTAAGCTATACCAGAATAAGTTACATTAAGATGTGTTATTATTTCATTTCTCAGTATCTGTTTCCAAGTAAAAAAATAGACTTCATAACTTCTGAATTTCATTAAAATTCACTTTTACTTTAATATTCATCTAACGTCAAGAAAGATTTAGGGAGGGCTGTCAAGCAGTAAATGTCCTATTCCTAAGAATGTGTCAAGATCTTTCAAAGGCCATCCACTGCCAAGCAGTGGCACCTCACAAATAAGACAAAGACCTCAAAGGTTTACAAAGTGCTCCTCTACTGAACTGCAAGGGCCTTCTCAAAGCCTCTCATTGCTAGAATGCATTTGACTTCCAACAGACAATGAAGCAAGTCTCAAATCCACTGGCACTCTCAAGATTCAGCCTAGTAAAAAGTGGCAAATCTACTTCCGTTAGATTCACAAGGTGAGTTTAGGCTCAGCACCACACTGTACAACTTGCAGGCATTTTGTCAAGGAGACATTTTAAAGACAAGTTATAAAGTGATATCTCTATTGAGGTAGAAAAGGAATGAGAAATGTCTAAGCTTACGAACAAGGAATATTTACATGGTAGATTAGCAAAAGCAAATCAGAGGAAAATGAGCTCCAACTGACAAAACATTAGAAACACACACATCTGATTAGGATTCATTAGAAATATCATCCATATGGTCATCCACATTCGATTTTTTCTTCCCTTGGAGACCACTCACCTAGTACTTCATATGCATGGAAGTGTGGAAGTTTCTGCTTCATCTGAAAGGTCATAGTTGATTGAGGCTTAACAAGTATCCTATTTCTCTGACAGAAAATAGAAGAAAAGAGATGAAATTCTTTTTATACTTTTTTCCCTCCAACAATTCTAAATTCTATACAAAGGAAAAAAAATATTTTCTCGAGTAGTAACCTTTGTCTGAAAATTGCTCTCTGTTATGGGTTATTCTATGGCACAGGATCAGTTATGGATTAAAGTGCTTTGCTAATTGTGCAGACCAGAAATTTACAGACAACGTGGGACTGCAGAATAGTGGACATGCTGGGAATTGTAAAATTTTGTTGGCAAATGCTTCCTGTTAAACTATTTAAAAATTCTGTGAAGATATATTGCTGTAATTAGAAATAACCAGAACTTGTAATGGCTTTATAAACTGTAAGTTTCAAAGTGCTCCTTTAAAAAATCTGTATTCAACAGAGTTCAAAAGTTAAATGTCAGAGAATAAAGATGTTCCATTCTGGAGATTTTCCACACACACACACCCCAAAAAAAAAAAGTCTGAAATTTGGCAAATATCCATTTTTCACTGAGTTCTCAGCCAGATATAGATTAGAAATAATAGTGTAAGAGACTGACAAGTAACCTACATGTAATCATTGAACATTTATTTCAGTTTTCTCATCTGTATTACTCCCACATCTCTTGATATTTTTCTATGGCAGTCTTATTTCTTTCTAATAAAGAAATGACTTTTACGGATATATCAGTGCAAAAAGAGGTATTAAGAAGAAAATGGGTCTGTTAATGAATGAAGTAAAGGCAGAATGATTAAAATACTGAATTCTTTGTTCTCCTATTCCTCTCCCCGGGGCGGGGGTGGGGGTAGGAAGCTCTGAGCAAATATGAAAAAAAAAGATATAGGTCAAGTAAAGTAGGATAATGATTTTATATATATATATATATATATGCACAGATATACTAGAAAGTAATCGCTATTTCAAAAATTCTTGTAGACCATGTGATTTGCCTGTTTTCCCAGATGGAGGTCCACCTCAAGGCCCTTTAAAAGCAATAAAAAATTGTTATCGACTGCAAGACTCTATAGATACTAGCAAGTGTAAATCATTTTTGATACACTGAAGAACAACTGAGGAAATATGCAAATACAACTGGAAGAAATATTTTCTAAAAGGTATGAATACTCATGTTAATAACTGTTAATAAAGCATGTGTATATTATTAATACAGACTTAGCAAGCTATAAGGATATCACTGCCTATCTTGAGTAATCAATTTATTAAAAACATAAATATAACTAATGAAGACAAAAAAATAAAAATTAAATTTAAATCACAGAAGCAAAAATAAAATACTTCTGTATTTCAATTTTGCTTTTCTAAAAATCATCCTGGACATAATATGGAAATAATCACTGATGTAGTACACAGAAGAACAATATTCCTAAACTCAAGTGGGAAACCAATATTACGTTTAAGCTTCTAAACTAGAACCGAGTTTTTATTGGGCCTTCATGGCAAGGTTTCAATAGCAGGGGAGCTACAGGTGTGGCCTTTGCAAGAAAGGCCCCATTTTGGAGAGTGACTGTTCCAGCCAGTTCCAAAAGGTGACCTGGGGCTGGACAAAGCCAAGCTCATCACCAACACTGGTAGTTCTTATGTTCTAGTTCCACTGATAGTTCCTTGACGTCTCCAAGTCAAGTCTGTTTTGTCCATGACAGTAATAGATGAGTGATCTCCTTGTCCTTACCTCAACCCATGGTGGTATTTTGGTTGAATTTTCTCCCCCTGTCTTGATGAGGAGGGAGAGTGAGGGAGTGGTCTGCACTGTCAAAATGAAAGAGTATTTCAAAATGATGTGGGAACTTATTCTGAAAAAGATCAAAATTACATTGCAAAAACAGTTCCAAATATTTATTTTTATTCCAGAACTTTCTTTAAAAGTAGACTATTTTTTAAAAATAAAAAGATTTTGAAAATTTAATGTTGCCAACAAAAATTACCAGCTCTGGACTTTTTTCTACAACTTTCTACAACCTACTTTTACCTCCACAAAGTATTAAGTACTAAAGAATTTTTAAAGTCAGAACAGTCTTTGCAAACTTATGAATTGATAGGAATCTTCATAGACTCCATGTCTGCTAAGCTGCAATGTGTACTGACAGGAAGTGATGACCATGTCTCCTGATTCACTTCCTGAATTAGCTGAGTACAGCAGTACAGTATCCTGGTATAGTTTAGCAATGCATCATTATTGTTATTTATTTGCACTACTTTAACACTCAGCACTGAACATGGATCAAAAAAGACAGCCCTTGTCTCAGAGCGCCCACAGTCTAAATATAAGACCTGAAACAAAAGATGAATGCAGACAGACAAGGAACAAAGAGAATGCACGGAGACATAGTTGATCTTGGCATACCAGAAGACTTAAGATTTTTACTTTGTTTTGTTTTCAAAGAACTCCATGGAGTAAGCAAGTAAAGGAGAAATTTGGAAAAGGATAAAGAAACATTTCTGGTTTGTTTACAGAGATATACTCCCAACAGACAGAAGGAGGAAAAACATATAGATGCTTGTATAAAAGTCAAACAAGATGGCATCATATACTTAGCAGGTGAAAAAATGACCTTTTGAAATACCAAGGCATCAGGTGAATTATTTCTATTGAATCAATTGGTTGAAAGAAGGAAAAACAGGATAACATAAAGACTGTACAAATATGTCCTTAGAGTTACAGGTAACTGTGGAATAGTTTGAAGGCTTTTTCCTTCAAAGGCTTTTAGGATTACATTGGCTGTGCAAATCCTAAACCTCATTTAGGGTTCAGTTACACTTTCTTACCCGTCCTAAATTTCATTTAATTGCCTAATTTTGCTAATTTAAGAGCATTATCTGAGTGTATTTGATAGCCATTTCTGGCATATGAAAAGCAGTGTTTACAAAATGTAAGGTGGTACTTCAGAAACAGTTATGTTCCCATTCTCACCGTCAGCTGCTTTGCTATTCTCATTAGATCTGTATGTAATTTTTTAACTGAATAAATACTCAAATACAAGAGAGGTATATGTATTTCAGGAATATAAAAAAAAAACAAACAACAAAAAAAAGCAGAAGGTTAAGAGGAATGAATAAGATCCATAAGTAATTAAGTAATAAGTAATTGATGGAGATGATACCTCTGTTTAAAGCATTAAAATACTTCTGCTGAAACACGGTAACTGCGGGCGTCATGATCTTAGGCTGTGAGGTCATTCAGACTTGTTTAGAGCTCTTTCATTTGACAGCACTGCTAATAATTGGAGCCCAGATCTCTGTTCCCCTCCCTCCACACAGTGATTTGCTCCATTCAGGCACTCCAGCATCTCTTTAAATCAATAGTCATATGGTCCAGTGCAAGACTGTAGAGGAGCCATAATCTGGAATCACACTATTAAAGTCAGAGAAACTACTGTGATATATAACTGTTGTCAGACAAGAAAGGAACTATGAAAAGGGAAAACAAAGTTTATCTGAGGCCTCCTAATCACTGAGTGGCATTTCCTTTCTATTTTAAATGTGTGTCTCTCTTTCACTTCCATGACATTCTCTGCTCCTTAAGATTTGTTTATCTAAGTTACAGGGATCAAGAATCAGATGGTTTACTTCACTTTGCTCGTAATATCATCTCTTTGGGGATTTGTGATAAATACACTTTAAGCTATATTTTAAGCTGCAATAAGCATTCTGGGCTAAATTCATAAAATGTTACAAATTTTTTAATTGAATATTTCAATAAAACAATCTGTCACAAACTTTTTCCATCATCTTGCTTATTAATTTTCTAAGTGGCTGGAGATATCTACCAGAACTTCTCTGAATTCACAGGAACATTGAAAATTCTATACTGATATTATTACTCAAGTCCAGTATTATGCCTCTCAGTAGCCCAAAACTACAAGGCCGGAGTTAAGTGCAAAAAAACCTAAATGCAAAGACATGGGAATAGAAAGGTGATTAAAGTTCACGTCTCCTCACATTTCTATTCAGTCTTATGTGGTACAGGTGTTTCCGTGTTCCTAATTCATCAAACAGTTCCATGACATCAAATGATCCCATCATGGCTACTTCAACAGAAAGTACGTGGGTTTCTGGGGGAGAGCTGGCACAAAGGTCCAAGGGCTCCAAAAACTTTCATATTGATTCTTGACCAAGACTTTTGACTTTGACTAAGGCAAAGGTGAGTGGGAGGCTACTCTCACAGACTTTAAAACAAAACAAAACAAAAAAATAGGGCACCCTCAGTAAACAAATACTGAATTCAAAGATAACTTGAGAGAAGACATTTTTAAAAAATCTAAGTTAATATAATTATCTCAGTAAAACATGGAGAAAATAAGTGGATATTTTAAGCACTCTAATAATTTACCTGAGGTCTGGTAGATTCTAAATTGCTCCCAAACACTAAAGTAAGTTCTGAATGATGTCATCTTTATCTAAAGAAATGCCATAGCTCAACTAAAAATATTGGCAGAAAATGGCTGTACTTTAGCAGCTTTTGTAATGCAGGAGATTTTAAGTCTATAGAAAAAAATTTCTCACATTCTTCAAGTACTTGGACTATAAATATTTCAAAAAAAAAATAGGAATTATTCTTAATACCCGAGGAATAGTTGTATATACTCATATACATGTAACTTAGTGGTTTACATATAAAATTGCATTCATTTTCTTTTTTTTACTCTCTCTTGCAGACACTATGAAGGAGTATTTTCAACTCTTCCTTCAGGTCTGTGTCAAATTGAAACTATTAAAAGGCCACCACTATTGAATTGGACAAGGTTCTGTATCACTTCCAAACTGTTTCCTTTAAAATAATCATATACTCTCTACTCCATGAATCCAGAAGATAGACTGATATCATTAAGCTACAATTACATTTATTGTATGCTTTCCTGTAAACACAGATGGACCTTTCCCCTCCAAAACAAACTCCAAAGCCCACTGGCAGGCAAAGCAAAGTCCAGAATAGAGGAAAAACTCTATTTATGGGTAAACCATAGAATCATAGAAAATCACGAGTTGGAAGGGACCCACAAGGATCATCAGCTCCAACTCCTGGCTCCACACACAGAAACAAAACAAACAACAACAACAACAACAAAAATCACTCAAAAATCAAACCATATGTCTGAGAGCATTATCCAAATGCTTCTGGAACTCAAGATGGCTTATTGCTGTGACCTCTTCCCTGGGGAACCAGTTCCAGTGCCTGACCACCTTCTCGGTGAAGAACCTTTCCCTAACACCCAGCCTGACCCTCCCCTGTCCCAGCTCCATGCCGTTCCCTCGGGTCCTGTCGCTGTCCCCAGAGAGCAGAGCTCAGCGCCTGCCCCTCCGCTCCCCTCGTGAGGGAGCTGCAGGCCGCCATGAGGCCTCCCCTCAGCCTGCTCTGCTCTGGGCTGAACAAACCAAGGGACCTCAGACACTCCTCGTATGTCTTGACTAATTGTGCTAATTTAAGAGCATTATCTGAGTGTATTTGATAGCCAAATGTAGCCCTCCTCTGGACACTCTCCAACGGTTTCACGTCCTTTTTGTTCTGTGGTGCCCAGAACTGCACACAGTACTCAAGGTGAGGCTGCACCAACACAGAGTAGAGCAGGACCACCCCTTCCTTCGACTGACTAGCAATGCTGTGCCTGACGTGCCCCAGGATACAGTTGGCCCTCCTGGCTGCCAGGGCACACTGTTAATTCATATTCAACTTGCTATCAACCAGCACCCCCAGATCCCTTTCTGCAGGGCTGCTCTCCAGCCTCTCGTTCCCCAGCCTGTACCTATAGCCAGGGTAGCCCCTTCCCAGGTGCAAAATCCAGCACTTGCTCTTCTTAAACTTCATGTACTTGGTGATTTTCCAGCCCTCTAATTTGTCAAGATCTCTCTACAAGGCCTCACCAACCTCAAGGGATTCAATAGATCTTCTCAGTTTAGCGCCATCCACAAACTTATGTAGTCTACCTTCAAGTCCTGTATCCAAGTCATTTATGAAAACATTAATGGGAACCATAATACTCTGTTCCATGAATGAGTAAATACTGTGGTCAGCATGTAGTGAACACTACCTAGAAGTGATGGAAGCCTATTTCCACCCACTACCTTCATGATTTACAGTTTTGCTGCTTTGTGTGGCATTTCTTGTGCATTCACATCCAACGTACCACGCATGCATCTCAGCACAAAAAAACAGTATCCGTCAGAAATAAAACAATGTTATCTGTGTTATCTGTTTGGGCTGAAAGACTGTGACTGCACATTTTCACACTCCTCATCATACTAAGACAAAATGACACTAAAGGGAAACTACCTTCAACTTTCAATTTAAGCACAAAAATTCTGGAGTGAAGATAAATTCAATAAAGAATACAGACAATACAAAATGCATGTACATTAGGTTTTAAAAATAAAGTATATTTATTGAAATGTCTTTGGGAATATTAAGTTTACATGTCAGCTAAGGTAGTATTTATGAAAGGGAAAACAACAACAACAACAACAACAACACATTTATTTAAGTTGGCCTAAAAAATAGACAACAGGAACATTCCAGCCATGGGTAATGAGGAGTTAGCTGTGACTATAATTGCATTATCTGCTGATTGTGCCAGGTGGAAGAACAGACTCATCTGCCAGAGAAACACACACAGGCATAGACACTGAACTTCGCATACTGTTTTCAGCATGCAGCTATATACATGCACAGACTGAGATGTACAACCACTTCATCTCTCAAAGTACAGCTGATTTTGCATAACTCAAGTCTGATGACAGGAAGGCTTTTTATGAGTGTTCTGTCCAATTTAAATACTGATTCCATGTCAGAGACAGAAATAAGCCATAATTTAATGACTTCCAGCCCAACACTACACACCCCACAGAAGAAAGTGGGCCACTATCCTTTGCAGATGACAGCCTGTCAGCCCTAGCCCCACTTGAACTCAGTAACAATTCCATCACTATCACTAATAGAAGAACCTGCCATTGAAAAGCAGCATGGGTTTATGATGAGGCAAATTAAAATGATTGGAATAGACCTTCACCTGAAATAAATTAGTCCATCTCCAGTTGTTGACACGGTCCTTCACCTCCATGGCACATAGAGGGTCTGAGAGCAGTCTGTCATTTTCTCTCCTTCTGGATTTACACTTATCTGTTGTCATAAACATTTGATGAAGAGCTCACACATGCCTGGGGATTATAGGACATGTTACTGTAGCAACCAAAACATTTTTTTTCCCTTAGTAATAATCCAAAGTAAGATCTAAATAGGGACAGTTAAAGTCAAAGAAACCTATGCAACTGTATACCAGCAAAGTCTATCACAGTTGTGTCAAGGGTTTTGAAGGAAATAGCATGTACTGGTTTTCTGTTACGGCAGCAGAATCTACACAAGGTCTAGTGATCAAAAGCATTGATTTATTCCTGTCACAAGCCTTTGGTCTCCCCCTGGCTTCTAATTAACTCCTAGTTACATTTAGCTCTGGTATATAGCCCTTCTGTTGTACACAAGATAAAACCACTTCTGTACCTTATGCCTGAAGCCTATATCATTACTCCGACAAAATGTTACCCTCAGACAAAAGACCCAAGTGGTCCATGTGGATAGTCTCAATATCTGAATCTTAAGACTCAAAAGTGGTAGGACAGGAAAAGGTTGATTCCATCTTACCACTTTAATTTTACTATTTTTTTCCGTTTGCAGAAATTATCTTAGGACTGAAAATAGCACTCTGCCTATAACCCTTAACAGCTTTGGAGCACAGATATAAGGTTGGTTCTTGAATGACAGAACACAAACTATGCAGACATTGCGTTGCACATAAAATATACTATGCTACTAACACAAATAATGAGACAATTTAAAAACAAAATCTGGATTGTTAGGTCTCAAATGCTTCAATGGCTATATCTAAGATTCTCTTTCTACTTTTATAAATATTGAGGGACAAAGTAGAGTAGTTTCAAGGAATGAAGACAGAATACAAATTGGCCATTGTCTTGTGACTAAATACTCTAGTCCCTGCAGATAATGAACAAGCATAGTACAGAAAATCTTTCTTCTGACATTTCACAGCTGAGATCCTTAAATTAAAATTAAAAAAAAAACAACTTTAATAATATTTTTCTAATATGTTATTCAATATTCAAGTATCTGTATGCGTTTCTTTCACAATGCTCATATGAATATTTGTGTGTGTATCAAAATGCCAATTTATGATCCTGACACTTTTTTATCTTAATTGATAATACTAGCCATGATCTTTCGTATTTCTTCATATGTTTGTTTACTACTTCAGCTTGAGTGCTACACAAAATCCACTGAAAGTTCAAATGGAGACCCTATGAAAAAGTGGTGGTTCCAATAAGACATTCAATTTCAAAGTAAGGATTTTTTTTTTTTTCTCATTTTTTAAAAGTACGGGGGAAAAAGCATCATAAATATGTGCCTTACTGCAAAGGAATTTCAGCTTTGGATTTTCACTGATCTGTAAAGAAGTTATAGCTTCTTATTCATCCTCAGGTAACATTACAACATTCAGCTACTCACTTCATAGTTTGGGTGAAGGGATGTCTCAAGTAAAAAGTATTAAATAAAGTAAAACTACAAATCCTATTCTTCAAAAAACTAACCACGTAAAATACAATCACATGTGCATATATAAGCATTCAAAACATAGTTTTGAATTTCTACCCTACATATTTCCAAACAAGTAAAAACCTGTCATTGCCAAAACCAAACTTCTTGTTGCCAATTGATAAAGCAGTAAAAACTCATGGCTTTATTTTGTCTTTTGATTTAGTCCGTTAGCGTAAGGGCAGAGTCACATTGGTTTTTATTACATTTCCTTAGGCTAAGATGCTTGGGGAAAGAAAGGAACCTTGGTTTTTCGCTCTGTGTTTATATATCACTCAACACAGTGCCATGAAATCTAAATAATAACTAAGGACAGGGCAGAACACTGGAAAGCAACCAAATCAGTGTACCTGGGATCCATTTTTTCTCATTTTGTTTTTGTCTTACCTTCACCCTAAACACAGTGTGTGTATGTCTGTGTGTGAAAGTGGTTTCTAATATGTCTCCTAGTCAACCAAAGACTACTTAAAAATAAACTGTGTTTTTTTCTGCTTAAATGAAATCCTTTGGAGATGAGAACTACCTCAAGTGTGCTTATAAGTACATATTTTAATTTCAACACTGAATATGGTGCATGCTATTAATGTCAAGTTGTTGTTGTTTTGTTCTTTTCAGTATCCTAGTTTCATAGTTTATTTAGTAAACATGAAAGTCACTATTTCATAATTGAACAACTACCATCACTTTTCTATTAGAACAACCAAAAGATATGCATTCATCCATGCTGGATTTTACTAATAGGCTTTCTTTTTCCTTTTTGCTTCATTTGTTTTATTTATATTATGCATGTTGAACTATTAATCGAGCAGTGTCACCTGGTTTTGAATTATATGCTTAAATAGCAGCGATGAGCTCCATTGCCAGAATTTTTAAAAAATATTTCATATATTACCAAATATGTTTTTGATAGAATACTATTAAAACCACATAATGCTTCAGTGATTATTCATTTAGTTACTATCAGCCTTCTACAAATAATATGCCTTTTTTTGAAGAAGACCAACATCTGACCTTTTGTTTCTCTGGAATAGTTCATTTTATATGCAATGATACTGCAAGGTGATGGGTACTAGGCGGATTGTCCCTGCCTTGAAGGGTAGTGTGAGAAAATAATTGCACAGAAACACCACAGTTTATTACAAGAATGTACTAAAATAATTGATAAAATACTTTCTATTTTTAAATAAAGAGACCAATTCAAAAGTAAGTGATGTAACAAGTGGAAAACCACGTGATTGGACACCACCTTTAAGCAGAGCAGAAAATATTTTCCAGTGGTTGCACAAGAAATCATACACAATCAAATTGATGCATGTAATATTATTACCTGAAATTGAATAACCAATTTATCACAAGCCATACTGTCCCAATCCATTCCTAAATGGAACATGTCAATATGGTTTATAAACTTGCATGAACAATTTTAAAGAAGAGGAGACATTAATTCTCTTACTCATTTCATCCAGTATCAAAAACTTTTGTGCAGGGAGCGTTTGCCTCATGTACTTTAGTTGTTTTATTTATTAGGTGCTAGATCTTTGGGGCAGGACTGTCTTGTGAAGCTGTATAAATCCCATGGCTGAGTCAGAGCTACATCAGGCTCCGTTATTTAGTTGTATGCTTTGTGCCTCATCTGCCTCTTATTATATATATATATATTAATGAAGTTAAAATGTAGAAGTAAAACACTGATTTCCTACAGAAGAGCATGCAAAGACTTTTACATTAATGACAGTCACTTGCTCATATCTCTGATGAGAATCGGAACCTGTGCAAAAAATGAGGCACCTGTCCAGACACATTTTGTCACTTGTATAACAATGTGCTCAGCAGCATGACTAAAAGCTGCATAGCTTTACAGCTCCAAGGCACCCTGTGTTTCTGTTAGGGTGTCAACAACAACAACAACAACAACAACAAAAGTTATTCATATTCCTACATTGCTTTCTATACTTATTAAAGTTTCTGCAAACTACTAAACTAAAGTTTCTGCAAACTACTTCCCCACAACATTCTCCTTCCCCACAACATTCTCCTCAAGAAACTGGCTGCTCGGGGCTTGGACTGGCGTACGCTTCGCTGGGTTAGAAACTGGCTGGATAGCCGGGCCCAGAGAGTTGTGGTGAATGGAGTCAAATCTGATTGGAGGCCGGTCACTAGTGGTGTCCCCCAGGGCTCAGTACTGGGGCCGGTCCTCTTTAATATCTTTATCGATGACCTGGATGAGGGCGTCCAGTGCACCCTCAGCAAGTTTGCAGATGACACCAAGCTAAGTGCGTGTGTCGATCTGCTCGAGGGCAGGAAGGCTCTGCAGGAGGATCTGGATAGGCTGGAGCGATGGGCTGAGGTCAACTGCATGAAGTTCAACAAGGCCAAGTGCCGGGTCCTGCACCTGGGGCACAACAACCCCAAGCAGAGCTACAGGCTGGGAGATGAGTGGTTGGAAAGCTGCCTGGCAGAGAAGGACCTGGGAGTATTGGTTGATAGTCGGCTGAATATGAGCCAGCAGTGTGCCCAGGTGGCCAAGAAGGCCAACAGCATCCTGGCCTGTATAAGAAGCAGTGTGGCCAGCAGGTCTAGGGAAGTGATTGTGCCCCTGTACTCGGCTCTGGTGAGGCCGCACCTTGAGTACTGTGTTCAGTTTTGGGCCCCTCGCTACAGGAAGGACATGGACGTGCTCGAGCGAGTCCAGAGAAGGGCGACCAAGCTGGTGAGGGGTCTGGAGAACAAGTCTTACGAGGAGCGGCTGAGGGAGCTGGGCTTGTTCAGCCTGGAGAAGAGGAGGCTCAGGGGCGACCTTATCGCTCTCTACAGTTACCTTAAAGGAGGCTGTAGAGAGGTGGGGGTTGGTCTGTTCTCCTACGTGCCTGGTGACAGGACGAGGGGGAATGGGCGAAAGTTGCGACAGGGGAGTTTTAGGTTGGATGTTAGGAAGTACTTCTTTACCGAAAGGGTTATTAAGCATTGGAACGGGCTGCCCAGGGAGGTGGTGGAGTCACCATCCCTGGAGGTCTTTAAAAGACGTTTAGATGTAGAGCTTAGCGATATGGTTTAGTGGAGTACTTAGTGTTAGGTCGGAGGTTGGACTCGATGATCTTGAGGTCTCTTCCAACCTAGAAATCTGTGATACTGTGATACTGTGAAACTAGTTCAAAACTGGATAAAATTCATCCACTGTCCGGAGACAAAATCCAAGAGAGAAGAAGTCGTGAGGAAGTTTAGAGGGACACATGACACAAAATGGATGGACTACTGCCTCTTCACTGTGTAAACAGCAGATTGCAGTACTGCTGTTCCTCAGGAACAAAAATTTTTTTCTCCAATCCCACACAAAAGATATTTGTGTTTTTTGTTGTTGTTGTGGTGTGTTTTTTTTTCTCATCCACATAACAAGCAGTAAAGAAGAACCTGTCTTCCTTCAGCTCTATTTGTATTACATTCATTTCTCCTGCACAGCAAATATGCTCTTATTATTTATTATCTGTAGAAAAATTATATATAGAGATCCCACCAAAGCTCAGGACCCTGTTATGCTCGACACTGGAGACCTACATAGTAAGAGACAAGATACAGTGAAACTTATAGATTAAATAGATATGAACAAACAGAGAAATAAATATAGTCAGGCTGATTAAGTAATTAATCCAAGAACATACAGGGAACCTGTGGTAGTCTAGAGACCTGGTCCCACCCCAATTCACTGTAGCAGGAGAGACCAGCTTTAAGATCTATGTCTGGTTAGCCCCAGGAACTTGTGTAGCCAGTGCTACTTGTGTAGCCCCAGTGCTACACCTGTTTGTGTCTGAAGGGCCCTCAGGAAGGAAAGCAAGCTGGATCAGGCAGGCCACTGACGGATCTCCTCTTCCTAGAGCTTCTCAGCTGTGGGTAAAGAAAGAGAACAAAGAGAGATTGACACATTAAAGGCAGATATTAAGTGGACTGACATATCCTCTTCAAGACATCTTTGCCTACAGAGAGGAGGAGGATGACTGAGCTCCCAGGGCAGGTGCAGTAAAGATGAGCCAGGCACAACCAATAAATCCAGTGGATTTTGGATGCTGGCCCACTCTGAAGGGAGGGCAGATGGATTGAGTGACACATGACTAAAGCATGGAGCTATCCTAGCATCAATGAAGGAAGTTTATTCACCAACATCAGATATAAAAGTTTACTTCTGTTTTGTGTGATGCACTTTCACACAAATTCCTGCACTTCAGGTGTGATTTCATTAGTCTTTTTTCCTTTTTTATTTATTTATTAGTCAGGTTTTGAAACTAGTTCTCCTTCAAGCATTGATTTACTGAGATGTAACCATTGCTTTGTTTGGCTGTGCTCAGACCATAATGTATATGCTTAGATATTTAAAGCTGGGCCTACAGAGTAAGGCAGTAAAGCCAGGCTCTCCTGGGCACCCACCTCAGAAGTAGTAATTAGCAAAGTCCTTGCTTTGAGTGTTGGTGGAATTCCTTTTTATAATAATTGTGGGATTTTCCAGAGTTTTATGACTATTCATTCCAACAAAGAATCTGAGTAAATACTTAATTTTTAAGAAAGTCCCTAATGTGCTTCATGAAACCATGGTGTTTATTCTTGTTCAAAATTTGTTGTAGGACCACTGAAAAACTCAGAGAGAACAATTTTATTCAATAGCTGTTTATTTTGCATTTTCTTTGCTAGGAAAAAAAAAAAAAGAGAGAGAGAGAGAGAGAGAGAGAGACTTTACTTCCACTTCTACATTTCTTTATGTAATTTCATTGAGTGATATAGTGGAGAAAAGAACATTCACTTGAATGTTTCTTCCCTAATATGTAAAAGATGAGGGACCCTAGGGGACAGGATTTTGTTTAAAAAATAAATAAAATAGCATATTTCCAGCAACAGCATCAACCAACAGAAATGTTTCCCCATACAATCTACTGAATCCCCAAATATAATATTTCTCTTTGATTTGCTTCTCTATCTTGACTACAGTTAGCATAAGAATTATCTCAGCTCAGCAAAACTATTTACAGAGAATATATGTACAATTACATTGAATCCAGCTTAGAGGACACATTAGATTCTAGTAGGACACAGAAGAAGATATGCCTTCAGTTTTATTTTATTTTGATATAGGATGTTTAGTACCAAACCTGAAGTCGGCATACATTGTTCTTGATCCATTGACTACAAGGGAGAGGTGTTGAACCCCACAGTGATGTTTATCAAATAAAACTATTGTATACTGCCTCTGCATGCACACAGAAGCTTACATTGACATCAAAAAGATCTCTACAGGACTATTCAAGGAAAGTTTGGCCTCATTTTCTTCAGTTCACAGATCCTTGTTTTTATTATTTCATAGTTGAATGCTCAAATGAAAATTCTTACCTTTGTCATATAGTGCACATAATAAACTTGTTTCGGCACTGCATGACTTCAGCTGCATGCAGCCTGTGTTGATTAACAGGGCATAAAACTCAGTGATAACTTGTTTTATCTGTTTAAAAAACAGAATTAGAATGTAAAAAAATTTATGTCCAATTGTATTTGTGGGTTTAATGTATTAGTCAACAGATCTTGTGCTGAGCTTTATCATCTCTTTTTCATGCAGCATGGTTTTAAAATATCTTTTGACTGTCGTGAATGTTCATTTTGTTACAAATACTATGCAAAAAAATGACATATGATATGCTTTGTCTGAAGAACACGCTATTTCTGAGGGAAGCATTTCAGAAGTTCTATCATAAACCATTAGATCTACTAAATATGATAGCTACACAGTATCATTTTCAGGACAGTACAATTTATTTTAAAAATATTCCTTTTTAACATCACCCTCAGTATGTGTTCATCTGTCCCAGGTGAACCATAAAATCATCACATTATTCATATATATATTTGAACTCTCACAATTAATACAGAGGTATGCTAGATAATCACTTGTTTTTTGTTTTTTTTTTTCCCCAAAATATGAAGAGATTTAATCTCAAAATAAACGTGCAAGCAAAGAAAAAGAACAAAAGGTGCGCACAAGGACCAGGCACCATTACACCATTAAAAAAGGTGTGAAAATTGTTAAATAGTTTACAATTTCAGAGACTGAATTTATTATAATTATCAGAAGCAACATCAAGACAGTTCAATATATATATATATATATATATTTTTTTTTTTCCTGAGTATCTGACATATGGTAATGAGATAAGTGATAATGTGAACAATTTTCTAAATTCTCATTTTGGGCCATCTTCACAGAAAAAGTTACTTAATGGAAACCTCAGTACTACTTTCATTGTACTAAATCATTTGGACTCTTGAAAAGTGTGGTGTAATGACCACACGGACACCAGGGTTCTTTTAGGATCAGTAACTGCTGCTATTTTATTGATGACATAACTTCATTATCCATGTTGCATCCTTATCGGGGACAGGCTCCCTTTTTATACCATTCGCCCCACAGCAGTACTTTTCCCTAACCATTCAACAACTTTGCCCGGCAACAGCAAACACCCAGCAACCCCCATGCCCCAACGGCCGGAGAACAAGTAACCCGAGACAGCAAGGCGTCTCCTGAATCACCCTTCCTTGTTCCCTCTACACTCTTTACATTCCTGATGGCCACATCGTTAAGAGTCTGATGTTATCACCAACCATGGGGCTTGCCGACCCCCATGGCCACACTCCCACAAAAAGTTTCAGAAATCTTTAAGTTTAGTCACCTTCTGAAGATACTTATATCTTTCACTCACTATAAAGAAAACCTGAACAACTAGTTCAACCTATATATAACCTTTACTGTGTTTTGTTTTTGTTTTTGTTTTCTCCCACAGAAATGTCTAGGACAAAGTGTTTTGCCACAAAATGTTATCAAACAAGCAATAGAAGTGAAATAGAAGTGTTTTCTGTTCCAATTGCTTGTAACTGGAAGCAAACTAAACCAAACCAACCAACCAAAAAAATCTAAATCAATAATGACTATGATATCTGGGAGCTTACTAAAGAGTACTATAACTGGCCTCTGTTGCATCTTCAAATTCCTTAGGAGATGACTGGTACTACTCAACGTGGTGGAAGGCTGGAATCTATAAAGGACAATAAAGTGACCACATATATACTATCAGAAGTATTTTCTCCATGGTTTCTCCATGCATTTTTTTTTCCTCTACTCAGCAATAAGTTGTACCACCCTGAAAAAAAAAAAAAAAAAAAAAAAAAAATATCATTTTTTTTTCAGCTTTTGAACAATGCTACAAATACATATTATGTCTGCAGTCGTTGTAAGAATTTTCTTTTATCACCTTCTGATTAAGAAAAAAGTTAAATCAGGATTCATGTTAAAAATCACCTTTGTCATGTAAATATCACTTCTAAAGTAAAACTAGTGTAATTGCAACCAGGAAAAAAAAAAAGTACAAATACAGATTTTAAGTTACTTATATTTAATTTTTTCAATTGTGCTTCAGCTCAAGCTCAGTTTTAATTTTCTAATGAAAAACTGCTAGAGAAAAGTATAATCATTGACAATTATTTGAACCGGCATGATTTCTACTAGATACACATGCATATTTATTTAGTGTAAGCTTTGGAAATGAATGATCTTTATGTTAATAAACAGTAATGATTCCTTCCAATCAGCTTTATCTTAATGTGGTTCTCTATTACTGGTGATGGGATTCATACCAGCTGACCTGTAATAAAAAGCAATTACATTAGCCACCTCATCAAAGAACTCTCAGAACAGCACAGCACATTCTGAAATGAAAAACCTTTTGGGGGGAATCGGTATTACTTAGGCAATACTATAAAATCTATTTATTACCAAACATGAAGAATAAAGAAGCAGGACAGCCACAGGAGGTGGCATAAAATTGTTCATTCAATAAGAGAATGGATTTGCTTTGTTGAAGTTTTCCAATGACATTTTTGTTGTTTTCTTAAGCTTTTAGTTCTTAGTTAGTTAGTTGGGTCTGTTCTTTTCTGTCAGCAGTGCTCCCCTTTGTCAAGTAAAGTACCAGATCAACATGATTTGTAAGGTTTCTAAAATGATGGCTGCATGACAGTTATGCACCTGTTTTCTCCAGTCTGTACTTTAGAGTTAATCTAAGGTGAAGTTCAACTCATTCTAGACTAAGCTACCCAAGCAGGAGGCTATTCCATGCCTAACCCTCATGATCCTTGCTGGTGTGTCCTACTTTCTGAACACTGTGCGGAGACAGGAAAACAAGAGGGGAGAGTCAGTGAGATTTTAGTTGGAACTGACTGTGTCCTAATCTTTATTTCATGAGTTTGGGAGGTAAAAGAAGGAAATAATCGATCACTCCTTGGAGATCTGTCCTGGGTCAGAGTGGAGAGAAGATGAGGGGCAGAATTTCTTTAAAGTTCTTTCATATACTCATTTAAGATGACTTTTAGCACTTGAGCACATTCAGTTCTAAAAGCCCATCAGTAAATAATTAAAATATTGGTATAACCTATTGCTAGCCTGTTCAGATCAGTTGCATTCCAGCAATCATTAGAGGGGGCATTGGATCAAGCTAAAGAGAAACAAGTGAGCTTATAAAGCCAGACAGGACTCAGTCATAACTTGCCTTTTGCATACAAAAGCTATGGATCTCACAAAGTTTCTACCTGTTCTATACAGATGGTGAAGTACCCATGAACTAGTAGGTGAGAGGAAAGGACACAAACTGTAATTTTTAAATGTCAATGTAAAAATGGTGCCTTGACAATATATTCCCTGGAAAGTCTCCAGTGTTTTGTACACCAGCTGACAAAGAAGTGGAGAGACTGAGTGTTAAAATTTGGTTGCACAATTAGCGTGAGGAAGTGAGGGTAAGAGTTTTAGAAGCCTTTGAAATATATAGAACCTATACAAAAAGGATTAGGCTAAATCTAACAAGGCCAAAAGAGAAAACAATCTGAGCTGATTCATCCTTTAAGAGTAAAAATCTTCATCCATGAAAATGATATAATTCAATAAACTTTAGACAGGAAACATCAAAGAATAATCTCACCACATAAACATGTACCTAAAAATACTCAACCAGATCAAAGGAAGACGTGTTTCTATCACACTAGAAGTCTATAAATACTGAAATTCTGTAAAAGATGAATGAACTGAAGGGATTCATTTGAAGTAAGGATACGGACATAAAAAGCATGGAAAAAAACTTGGACTGAGAAATGGATCACTTGCATGCTTTTAGAAACAAGTACAAAATATATAGGACTGACAAAGTAGATAAGGCTGCTAAGGAAATGTTTCATACATTAAAGAAAGCTTAGGATGAAATATAGCAAATAAATTAACTTTAAAAATTAACAAAAATTATATGAACCAAAATTTAATGCTTAGATAAGAAGAAATATTATTGAGATCACATTATATTATCACAAGTCAATGGAAGCAACTCAAAAATGCTAACATTAAGGAGACAAAAAGGAAAGAAAACAATAATTAGATACTTTAATTAACCCTTAGATTATCTGGGAAAATGAAACAATGAGTTTTGATAAAGAGTTTAAATACTGAGATAGCAAAATGACTACTTTGCAGAAAAACAACAGGCAAATATATGGTCCAAAACAGAGCAGCTGAAGCTGCAGCAGCAGATTCTTCAAGATATGTGCTCTCTCAGATTTCCCTCATTCAAATTAGCAGTATGATCAGAAAGTCCTTCCTCCTCTTCAGCTTTGTATAAGAGAAATTTCTGAGAAAAAGAAACAAACAAAAACAAAACAAGAAAAAAGTGTAAAATGAAATTAGAAGTAGCAATTCAAATAATAATAATATATATATACATATATATACATATATTAGTTAAAACACATGGACAACCTTGCTTAAAAGTAATATGCAATCAGCACATGGACAACCCTGCTTAAAAGTAATATGCAATCTCTGGAAAAAAAATAATAAAAAAAAAGTCAAACAAAAAAAAAGAAAGAGCACTATTAAGTAGCAGAGCAAAGAAGGCTTTTAGGCCATGAGAACAGCCATGGTGAGCCAGACCAAAGGTCAGCAAAGCCAGATGTCCCGCTTCCATCAATGACTACAAGCAGATTTTGAAGGAAGGTCAAAATGAGGAAGCATGCACATGGCAGTGAATACCCTCCAAAGGCCTCAGAGATTTACTACTTAAGAAGTTCTTGAAACAGAAACAGTATTTTGGTAGTATTTAGGACTCTGGTATTTCAGTCTAACAGATATCAAAGGAATATTTTTGTCTATGAACTAGGTCAGCCACTTTTTCAATACATGCAAACCACAATAAGTATCCACAATATCCTGAGCAAAATCTTCCAAAGCGTAACCCATGGAAATCAATCTGACTCCTCCTTAACACCCAGGTGTGGCTCAGCTATACCGAGTGACCTGTCTTTCAGCTGTAAGGGAGTATAGTAAGTTAATGCCTCACAAGATAAGCAAAGTAAAAAATAAAAATAAAAAATAATAATAAAAAATAAGGTGACAGTTCAGGGATTCAAGAGAAAAATTCTGACATGGATATGTATTAAGCCCTATGGAAAAAGCAAAGAATCGGCTGCTCAGCTGCACCAAAGACCAGCTCAGATGAGAGCACAACGGGGCTGACACTTCTCTGCCAGCATCCAACTGTTGGGCCAGATATTCCACGTGCATCTCACCAGGCCTGTAGGCATAAGAATGGTCATCTTTGCTCCCTGCTGGCTGCAGTAGCCGTTAAATAATTGCAGTGTGCTTGTGAGTGTTTCATTTACTGCTTGCAGTGTCTTTTTGTGTACAGTAAAAGATGCTCAAAGAAAAGTGACCTGGTGAGGAAGGGTTATCTACACATAATGGAGAGAAACACCTTCTTCTTTTTGCTTTGAACCTACCACCCGCTAACATTTGATATTTTCGTTCTTGCTTAGGAAGAGAAAATGAACCGTCTCTTTTGATCTTTTCTGTTTCTCATATGATTGTATAGACTTCTGTCAAAGTCTTTCTCCATTTGTCACTTTTCAGACTCAATAGTCCTGATCTATTTATGAATTCATTTGACTGCCATTCTATGTTTCTGATTATTCTTGGTGTCTTTCACTGAACCTCTTCCAGTTATGTCTTTCTTTCTATTTTTTATTTAATTTTTTTTTAAGATTTGGGGATAACGTGTATATATATACTGGTATGATTACGTTTTATGTTTTCTTTTCTACTCTTTTCTTAGTAATTCCTAACATTCAATTTGATTTTTGACTACTGCTGAGCACTGAGCTGACATTCTCATTGAGCTATTTATCATAATTCTAAGTAGTCATTCCTGAATGATAACAGTCAATACAGAGCACTCCATGAAAGAAGAAGGTATACTTTAAAAGTAGAGTTTGTATCCAGACAAGGAAAAAAGCAAAGAACAAAAGATCTGTCTTTTTAAACACAAAAGCAAAAAAGTATATTGAAAATGGAGCAGGTTTCTAAATGAGCAAAAGCCAACATTAATATATATATATGTGTGTATATATATATATATCAGAAGCAGTACATATGTGAGACTTTCTTTTAGGGAAAACAATCAAGGTGTAAAAAGAACTGAAAACAATGTGGCCACAGCAGAAAAGCTGTCTGAATACTTTTCATCAGATTTTGTTATGGAAGTCAGAGGGAGCTTTTCCTGTGACAAATGAGTCATTGAAACAGACTGAAGTGTCGGTGGAAAAGTTTTTAGAATAACTTAATAAAATGAAGAGTAAAGTATCTGCAGGACCATATGGTATTCATTCAAGAGCTTCAGAGCAACTCAAATAGTAAACTGTGTGATTGTTAACTGTGGTATGTAATTTATTAGTAAAATCACTATTAGTAAAGGTGATTTTGACAACAGTTACAGATTATAAAACAGATAATTCAGGAAGACATGATGAGAAATTATAGGTCTGTATATTTGACTTCTGTGGTCTGCCAATTGCAAATTGCCAACTTTTGGTACATTTAGCGGAAACATAAATGTACATGCTGCAATAAGCCACAGGCAACAGGGCTCTGGCAGAGGGAAATCATACTTCAGAAATATTTCAGAAATATTTTAGAATATTCTAGAAATAAATATTTTAGGATAGTTCTTTGAAGAATCAGTAAGCAAGCAGATGACTGTGATCTAATTGCAATAGTGGTTTCAGATTTGAAAAAGGCTTTGACAAATTCCTGGCTAAAGAAGGGGGACTATCCCAAGATGGCAAGAAATAATGTTTTCACAGTGGAAGTATATTGGCATTGATGTGGCTGAATGATTTGAGCTAAGATATGTGAAGTTCAACAAGGGAGATATTCTGTGGAAGGTGGTGCAACAAAGTTTGCTGATGACAAAAATGCTACTCACAGTAATCAAAACCAGAAGTAATACCAAAGGTTTGCAGAAAGATCTTACAAAACTGAAAGGGTGAATGAAGGAAGTTCAGTTTTGTTAAATGCAAAGTAATGTAAACATAGGAAAAAAAAAAAAAAGAGTCTTTGTAACATACACAGTCTGGGTCTCTAAATTACCTGTTGGCTCATGGTAAAAGCTCTTGAATGGCTCAGTGAAGAGATCCATCATGGTTAAAAAGACATAGTTAGAAGTTATAAAAGACAAATAGAGAAAAAGGTGTCACTGTGCTGCTACATAAACCCATGTTGTGTTGAAAACTTCATTTCTCTCTGCAATTCTGGTCACCTAGTTAAAATTGACAGAGCAAATTATTCCTGAAAAGCTGTCCTTCCCAATTGTGGGTTAGTTAAAATTAGAGAGGTGCTCCTCTTCAACTTTGTCATCTTTAAATAAAAGACCATTTGTGAGATAAATGATTGAGCTGGGCTAGACATCAGATATACCTGAAAGCCTGTCTTTTTGATTTTTTTTAATTATATCAGTTGATCTAATGAATGATAATATTTCTCTCTACAAATCTGTTCTCTCCCAAGGTCTTTGGAATAGTATTATAAAGAGTAGCCTGGCAGCCTCAACTTTTTAGGTAGTCAAGGAAAGAATCTGGACTCTTTCTCTTAGCAACTTGTAGCTAACTTGTCCAAGCTTCTGCCTTGAATAGTATATTTCTATGTCTCCCAGAATCTGTTCGAAATTGCTTTCATTTTAGGAGCCATTTTATAGCCAAAATCAAATCTTTAACTTGATCTTTCCATCTTTCAAAATGAGATAGGCATCTTGGTTTTCACCATCTTTTAGCAGAGCAAAGAACAATTCCCTTGGTGGCTTTGCAGAAATACATAGCGATAAACATTAATAAGTTACAAATGCCCATTTGATCTAATATTGCAGAAAATATGCACTGCTGTTAAGTATCTCTCATAGTGAGTAATCTACAATCATGTTCTATTTACAGCTGAAATCAGTGCCCTTCTACCTTTTCCATTTAGGCTAAGAAGTAGCAAGGAGTTTTCATTCATCATAATCTTCCTGCCACTAGGAACAGAGGAAAAAGAATTGTTTCTGGACTCTTTTGGAAACATAAGTGGAAGAAAAATCTTTGTCTTAAAGTATGTTGAAGTACCAATGCATTGTAAATTCAGATACAGATCAGGTGAATTATGGGACTGTAGGTACAAAACGAATACACCGATATTCATTTGTAATTCATGTCTCTACAGATAGAATTGAATGACTAATCCCCTATCAGAGAAAAAACAAAGGGCTAAAGCAGGGTACTCATGTTTATTTCCTCACTATAATGACAATAACAGAAAAGAGTAGAAATGTCACTGACAGTTCCATGTGATGGATTTGTTTTATATGCCTGAACATTAGGAACAAGACACCCACAATATCTGAAAGAAGACTGCCTAGCTTGTAAACATCAGATAGAATTGAAAGAGGCAGCTTCTACAGGCCCCCTACCTAGAATGCACAGGGGGTATACATGCCTTATTGGTGGCCACTCGTGCATAAAAAGAGCATGGCTTCTGTAATCTAAGTGAATCTCCTTACGTTTAATGTTCCATAGAAATTTTGTTGAAATGTAAAACATATTTCAAAGGAACAAAACATTTTCTTAAGCAGAGACCATTTGACTGTCATAGTAGATTTTTTTTCTTTTATTGGGAGATAATTCCTTGAATAGACATGTATTAGAAAAGCCAAACCTGCCAAGGTCACTGCTGTTTCCACAAAAATGTTTGGAGTAGCATCCTAACATCAAAATATGCGTGTAATTGAACTGATCATTCAAAGCATGCCAACAATGTTGCAATAACCACACCCAAGCAGCACTTCCAACCCCTCACAGACTGTGATGGAATCAGATTTCACTGGTTCTTGTTTTGATTTCTAACACGGACCATTTCATTTACAAAACACATCCTGCAACTGTAATGACACAGCTAAGCAGAGCTAAAGTGCTTTACAGGGGTAAGAATAATTGGCTGAAGGTGGTGACAATCTGAGATTCTTAAACCAGCTTTGCTGACAAAGGCAATTTTTTGTGAAACCACGGAACAGATACATAAGAATGAAGAATCAGGCTCAGTGAATCTTCCTTGAAGAACTGGAAGAACTGTAGGAAGTTTTTTCCTCATTTTTTTCCTCTTCCTTTTTTTTTTTTTTTGACTTAAACCTCTCCATTAAACTGAATTTATCCACACATTTGTTAGCCTTAGTGCACTATTAGTGTTAGAAAAAGCAGTGTAGTTCTAAACATAGAGTATCCTCCATAAACAGAAAGTATTTGCAATCTGACAAGCTGCTCACAGCATCTACTTTGTATAGAGCTTACAGGGAAAAATACATATTTTAAAAAAATTAGTTTAAGAATTGAAATTAGAGACTTCAGACAAGTGTTTGGAAAAACAGTAAGAGATAAAATACAGGTCTGTAGGAATAGAATGTTGAGCAAAATTAAGGGAAACACATAACAACAAACCCCCATTAGCAAATATCTGAGGTTCCTTTAGCCATATGTCATGTTTTAAGTGGAGAGCGTAACCATTTCATTCTCAAGCTAGTATCATCATATAAACAACCATGCTGTGATAACATTTGCAGTGCTTCTCACTCAGCATGTAGGACAAGCACTTCATAAGAGGTTCACAGAAAGTGGACAAATGCGATTTTTGTGAGCACTGTATGATTTTTTTTTCTCAGTCTTTCAGCTCTGTAGCTTCTAAGTACTTTGCTCATATTTAAGGCCAACTGCAATGAATATTTGTTGTTTTGAAGGTTTTTTTCCATTTTTTCAGTTCCTTTTAATCTTCCTTTATGACTCTTTAAAAGTTTAGAGATCTCTTGTAGCTGCTAAGTATCAAGTGAGGAAATTCTTCAAGCAGAGGAACTGGAACAGGTTGCCCAGAGAAGCTGTGGATGTCCCATCCCTGGAGGTGTTCAAGACCAGGTTAGATGAGGCCCTGGGCAACAAGGGTGGCATCCCTGCCATGGCAGAGGGGGTGGAACTACATGACCTTTAAGGTCCCCTCCAACCTGAGTCATTCTATCATCTGCCATCATCTGTTTGCTTCAGCCACTCCTATTTCTTTTGGAGGAAATCTCACTTCTTTGTGAAAGTAGCACTCTGCAGTGACTCTGGGCTAAAAAGTCCTGTGGGCAGTGCTGAGAAGTTCAAGATGGAACCTTGTTCTGTTGGTTGTTCGCAACAGAAAGGCTGAATTTCAGCCTACCCACAGTTAGGTGCTAAGATAACCAGGCAGGTCCTCCTTCTGGATGCATTCAAAATGATCTGCCGTTCATTCACTGTTCATTCATTCTGCACATCATTCATTGTGTAGGAATCTGCCTTTTATCCTGGGAGGAAGAGATATAAAACTTAGTCCAAGCTTTCCATTTATGCCACTTGAAATGGATCCCGGGCAAAATATTTTTCTCTCTTTGTAAGGAGAGAAAACTTCCTTCAAAAAACTTCCTTACACTGTTTTATTTTCATTATTATTTCATGAAAATTTTACTTGAAGATACTACAAAATGTACTGCATATCAGTCTAAATTTTCTGTATAAAACAAATGCTTTAGTAGATTCTGCTAGACATTTTGGAAGTTGTTTTAAATGACTTTGCATTTTATCTGTGCTATTGCTCTTGCACTTATTTTTTTTACAAGTTTATGTGACCTAAATTTTGTGAATCATTTTTAAGTTACTATTTTAAATTAAGAACATAAACCTGCCTTTGTGTGTCATTACAATCAGGGTAGAGGTAGACAGCAACCTCTGGGTTATGTGAAATAGTTCATTTCAGAAAAAAAAAAATCTTTCTGTTGATGGAAAAATTAAGTGGCTAGAGAAGCAGCCCTGAGACATACTAAGGCATTGTTCCAGAGGTGCCTGAGAAACAACTCTGTGACCGATCAACTCTGAAGAAGACCACTGTGAGTGGTGACAAAGGACAGAAACCCCAGTATTTTAGACCAATATGCTCCATGCCATAGTAGTACAGATAGCGTCAGGAGGTTAATCCTTCTATTGACACATGGGAAAACTGGGCAGCTGAAGTAAATTCTGGCTGAAGGCCTCCATACTAACAAAGATGATATTCCTCCCAGTGATATGTGGATATTATGAGAATTAGTTAGAGATCACTTTCCTGCTATGTTTACAACTGACTGTACTACTGAAAGGAACATTGCCAGAGTAATACAAATAGGTCTGCCCACTGCTGGGATTAGTTTCAGTAAACTGTTTCTCTCATGCATCCAACTACGAATCATTTATGATATGCAAGTATAAAGGAACCATAAAACTGCTCTAGGTAAAATGAGGCAGTGAAGACATTTTTTACGAACATTGTTGTTGTCATTGTAGGTATCTTACTGAGGATATTATGCTTTTATTCTATCCCTAGAATTCACTTTTAATACTGTGACAAAAGAAACTGTAAAACACAGGAAGCAGCTGAAGAAATGTGGTTAGGATGGTAAATATCAATGGTTATGCCAATTGCATGTGAAAGAAAAGTGAGAAGGAGTGGGTAACAGAACAGTATTTTGCTATTAAAAGACTATCACAAGAAGAAACAGAGACTAATATCTGTGGACCTATTAATTACTACTTTTGTCCTTGAAAATTCAGATATTGGGAGATGAGTGGCTGGAAAGCTGCCTGGCCGAGAAGGACCTGGGAGTATTGGTTGATAGTCGGCTGAATATGAGCCAGCAGTGTGCCCAGGTGGCCAAGAAGGCCAACAGCATCCTGGCTTGCATAAGAAGCAGTGTGGCCAGCAGGTCTAGGGAAGTGATTGTGCCCCTGTACTCGGCTCTGGTGAGGCCGCACCTTGAGTACTGTGTTCAGTTTTGGGCCCCTCGCTACAGGAAGGACATGGACGTGCTCGAGCGAGTCCAGAGAAGGGCGACCAAGCTGGTGAGGGGTCTGGAGAACAAGTCTTACGAGGAGCGGCTGAGGGAGCTGGGCTTGTTCAGCCTGGAGAAGAGGAGGCTCAGGGGCGACCTTATCGCTCTCTACAGTTACCTTAAAGGAGGCTGTAGAGAGGTGGGGGTTGGTCTGTTCTCCTACGTGCCTGGTGACAGGACGAGGGGGAATGGGCGAAAGTTGCGACAGGGGAGTTTTAGGTTGGATGTTAGGAAGTACTTCTTTACCGAAAGGGTTATTAAGCATTGGAACGGGCTGCCCAGGGAGGTGGTGGAGTCACCATCCCTGGAGGTCTTTAAAAGACGTTTAGATGTAGAGCTTAGCGATATGGTTTAGTGGAGTACTTAGTGTTAGGTCGGAGGTTGGACTCGATGATCTTGAGGTCTCTTCCAACCTAGAAATCTGTGATACTGTGATAGTTCTTAGTGACACTAACAAAATAGTTACCATTATGGTACACAGTCAGTGTGCCTTAAAATGACTATGGCCTTGTAATATTCAAATAAGTTAGAAACAGGCTTTGTAGACAGCTGAAAGATGATGAGAGAAGTCAGAACTCTATTAAATGATGTATGTTTTGTTCCTCCTGTACTGTTTTTATCCAGCTTGATGTATTCAGCCTACAGCTGTAACATGACAACACCATGAAACACAGACTTCATGTTCATTCTTACTGATGTTGCTGATGTACCCAGGGAACAGGAAAATGCCTGTTGCAGATCTGTTTATTCATTTTCTTCCATTTCAATAGAGAAATACCCAACAATCAATATATTTTTTGTAATATTACCTTTTTTTTCTGAATTAGGGTAATTTTATCACAAACACTAGGTATCCACTACAAAGATATCCCCATTCAAAGACTTTCTGAGAGTATTTAAGTTCATAAAGGGAGTAGGATTCAAGCGTTGAAATCCCTAATGCCAAGCTTGAATGAACCAATCAACCGTTATTTTCAAGAACAGATCTAACTCACACTTTCAGCACTTCAGGTGTTTTATTTTCTGAATTCCCATAGGTTCTCTCACTCTCTTCAAGAGGATGTTGGTGTGACCTGGCCCTCATTGCCACAGCTGTCTGAGCTCTGCCAGTAAGTGACAGACTGTTCACATAGCTTGTAAAATGAGCTTCACTTCTAAATAGTACAGTTTTTCTTTCCGAAAGCATATTCAATACAAGGTCAGTAGAAACACTTTAGAGGTTCACAGTTCATTAGGGAAATCAGCAGAAAGGCTTGCTGCATCTGGACTTTATTTTAAATCATACTGGCATCTGTGAAGCAAAGGCACCAAAAAAGTATTGTTGTCAACAATGCACCACATTTGCTGTGGTCACCTTCCAGGGAATTGATCCAAGTGAGCAGGCCAGCAACTCAAGAGTTTGATTTCAAAGCTATGCTCCCAGGGAACTGATATGTAGTGATAGAAAGTATTGGACCATATTTCCAGCTGGTGTAAATAAGCATAACATTTAGATTTTCAGACCTCACGCTAGTTTCACATCAGTGGAAACAAGCCAATTTACAACACTTGAGACCCTGACCTACAGTCTTTCTCTATGCAGTGCAATACTGTACATTTTAGTTTAGCTTATCTTAGAGTTAATGCGATGATCTCAATATCCTCTAATTCATTTTTTGTTTTCTGCCCACACTGTCATTTGCAAGTTTTACTTTTTATCCTTCTACCACTGAAATATTTCATCTCCTGCAAGAAAATTTACCATTGAAATATCTCAACTGTTGTACTGAGGTCAGTGTATGGTTTGGGGGTTCAAGTCCTTATGGGTGAAAGAACTGTGTGGGATATGTATAGATATAAAGAAGTGCCATATTTTCTATGCTTCTGCAGCATAGAAGGAAGGAACCCCTCACTTACTGCCAGGACTCCCATTCTTTTCTGCCTAGACGAGCAGCTCTTTTACAAATGTATGCTCTCAAATCACTCTTTCTTTTTTGAGGCAATTGACTATTTTTCTTCTCACATTCACTGGGCTCAGGATTTATTTGTTTGCTGAAGCACCTGATCCCCTCACTCAGAACAACTGCTCTCTGTAAAGAGATTAATTAATAAAAATGCATAATTCAACTGCAACCCAAATGCCAAACTCTTGCAGGTTCCTCTTGCCTTGCCTTGCCTGAATCTCTTTGTCCTGTAAAACTGAGACTGCATGTCATGATAAAAAACAGAGAAACCGAAAACCAATGCAGGGTAGAGGGAAAGGCACTTTACTTGACCTTCACCACATGTCCCTCAGGAAATATTCCTGTTTTCCTTGTGGATCTTTGCTTCCTGTTGATAGACATTCCTAGGTAGCTTTTCTCTGAGTCATCTCACTCAGAAACATTTTGCAGTTCCCTGGGTGTGTGCCCAGCTCAACATCAGAATAAAACGTGCAGGTGCACCATGTCTTCTTCCCTACAGCTGCACACCCTAATCTCCAAACAGAGGGAACTTGGACATGACAGAAACTGCACCATGCTCCAAACAGGTGCCAGCCTGGATATTTAGGGAGACCAAAGTCCCAGCGTGCACTACAGCACTCATCAAAGCAAACAACTCCACAGAGCTTTAGTGCCTTTCAGAAGGCTGGTTGCTGCAGTGTGACAGGGCTAAAACTTTGCAGTCAGAGCAGCAGTGATATAAGCTTTGTGTGGAAGATGGGGCATAGCCTCCACAGAGGATTTACTCCTGCTTGCTACAAGAAGTCATCTATATCTGCTCTACCTACATATGCTGAAATGACATCACTGAGTGAACTGGCCAATCTCCAAGAGACAGACTGTCTGAAGTATTTTAAGTTTTTGAATACCTGCTTTGCAACTTGGGGGAAAAGACCCAGAAAATTCATGTCTTGTGAAGAAGAACTCCAGTGGCTACCAAGTCTCACAATCTTCCTTAATATTTCAGAGATAGGTGGTAACCCTAATTAAATACTTTATGACCCAGTGAATAGAACAGTATGCTTAGCTGGGGAAACCACATGTTCACTAATACTAGTAAAGTGACTAATGGAAGAGATACATCTCTATAATATCTTTGTCCCTGGGGTAAGCACATAGATCTTTGCTTTGAAATACGCAGGAAACAATTTTGTATCTACATCCTAAGCAAGAAGATGTTACCACTAACTGTTCAGCATCCACTGAAGCTAATCACTCTGGACAAACTTCTAAACAGTTGTTCTCTGGTCAATTTGCATTTAACAGACTGTGTGGTCTGATCTACAAAGATACTACATGGGTCTAGAGCTTACTGCACAGATCTTAGCCCTCTCTCCTTCTTCTATTTATAAGCATGATCTTTTAGTATTGATTCTGGCTGTTGGCAGACACTATAAAGCAATGCTACAAGTGTGGGTTACATTAGACAAGTTTTGTGCATTTTTCTGCTTTCCTTCCTTTCTTTTTCTTCTAGTTTTCTTTACCATATTTAATCTATTATATGCATTCTGACTCTGTCTCTTTTCTTCAGACTGCTTGTGGGTGTCTGTAGACACATTCAAAGTAGGTGCTCTGGAAAAGGGAAGAAGCCCAGTAATCCTCAGATAAGACTATAGAGAAAAAGCTCTATCCTTTTTTTTTTTTTCCCCCTTCATTTTCCATATATTCTGTGTTGTTTCTTGACTAAAACTAAAACTTAACCTGTCAGGCTTATTTTAATCCTTAAAAAAATACAACTGCAGCAATGATCTCTGTAGAAGTAAACAGAAATAAGCCTGCTCTGAGGAAGGGAGGAGATTAGTTAAATCTAACTGAATGACTAAACCACTTATTATTTGTAGTGTACCCATCAGGTGCTCATTATCTTATTATGCACCAGGAAAGGCAAAGTCAAAATGAATACAGGCAAAACCTCATTCATTAATCAGGCTCTCTTTTTCACTGCATACATATGGTTTATTGAATAGCAAAGTGCCTACAGAAGCATCCAGGGCATTTGCTTACCCATGACGGGAGAAGTTAACACAGCTGCTGAAGATCACAGTTACCAGGCTCAGATTCAGCTTGTTATAGTTTGTCACTCTTTGAGAGAATAACCTCCATGAATGATTTTGACCAACATGGTTTTAAGCTAGCATAGTTAAATCGCTTCTGCCTTGAAAGTCTAGCAAATAAGTCATCCACCTCCCAGCAGGTATTCAGAAAACAGATTTTTTTTTTAAATGCTAAGCAATATTTCATCATAATCACTATCACTGTCCTTTCACTGTCAAGGAGAGATGAGAAGATTTTGGTAATGAGACTGGCAAGCTTTTATTTTATTTTTAATTATTTTTATTGCCTATATGTTTGGTAAGCTTATTTTAACATAAAAATAAACTGCCAGATGGTAACCTGCTCTCAGAAAAGTGTTTATTTTGTATTATTCATCTAATTATATGTCTTTAATACACTTTTTTTGGTGGATTGATGGTCTTCCTGAAAGTTATGTTTGAAATGAAAATTTGGCTAGGATTTTAATAATATGTTTTTCCTATTCTTTTCAGACATATTGATATTTCAGCATTAAAGCAAGTCAAGACAGAGTGTAGACAGGTATAATTGTGACTGCAAGTGAAATTCTTTTAAACAGAAATATGTCAGAGCCAAACTGTTAGTTCAATGTCCTACAGTTTTAAACAAATTAAACAGGATTTTTTGGAAAAGTCCTGGATGTAAATTCTGTCTTTCTTTTAATGGACCCAGTGCAAACCAGTTTTGCAAACAGCTTTTACCAGATCAGTAAAGTGAGATTCTGGATAACCTTCTTATGGATATTGGGGAGGAAAGCAGACAACTCAAACTAAGTTTCATAATTTTATGCATGAGATTATATGACTTGGCTGACTGCTATACCAGCAGAGTAGATTTGGCAATCCAGAAGGACCTTCTCAGCTTTATGTTCCTTTTGAGTTACTAAGAATAAGATTTTACTCTTCTCCAAACCAGCAGAAACATGGTTATTGGTTTGTGGGATTATTTTCTGAATACAGTGGAATTCTTTTCTGCCTACATGTGGGGGAGAGAATATATAGATTTTTACCAATAGTGTCAGTTTTGTGAGAACTATGTTGAGCTTTGGAGAGGGGAAAAAAAAAAAAAAGAAAAAAAAAGTTGGTAAGTTTAAGTTAGTCCCTTGTAGACTTTTAGAGCTGAAAAACAAATATTTACTCAGAAACTTGACACGTTAAAAAAATTCAAAAGCAACCTATATAACAAAAGGCACTCAGCATACTAACACATAAGAGCAGGGTGAAGTTTCCTTAGATTTCAAGAGTTGCAGAGATGGGTCTAAGCTGTGTTTTCAGACAAACGCACCTTTATTTCCCAGGGGAAATCATGCCATATAGCTGAATACATTGAGAACAAGGCACTTCTCTACCTAGCAGTTATGACGCTCCCAACAGTCAGGCAGTGAATGGTGAAACCTGAGGCACTATAGATTTTCATAACCAGTGAAGTTAACGTGGTCACTCAGTAGAAGTTTGAGAGCATGATGTTTTCACTTGACTATCAAATAGTGGAGATTAGATAGGACCTAAAAGCCTAGATCACCTTGTGAGTTTTACTCCATAACATATGGAAATACAAAACATAGTTATAAGCTTGTACATAGTCATACACTTATATCTGCTTATAAAGCAGTTTATTCTGTAACAGTATAAATACCTGTCTATGAGAAACTATCATAAGGTCTTGACATAATTATTATAACCAACCTATAAACAGCTGATTTATCAGGCTCATCCCTTTTTCTTTGCATAGAACAGCTATAATATACTAGCTTTCCACACTACGAAGACTATTTGAAGCTGTAATTGGATACAGGTGCACAGAGAGAGAGAGAAAGAAAGCAGAGAAAATATCATCCCAAAGCAAAAAGTGTTTGAAAACAGGTAATGAGAATATTCACAGAACCTGAAGCATTTGAAGTGCTAGTGACAGCTTTAGTTTTAATCACAAGGATATTCTGGTGTTGTTTCTACAAACCTCTGCTTTGATATTTTACTATCTCACTTCTTTTACATCCTTGTTTATCCCACTACCATTTGTCTGTCTCTAGACTGTGAGCTCTGCAGAGCAGAGCATCTCACTATGTGTTTGTTTAATAATGAGGATCCCAATCTCAGGTGAAGCCTCTAGTCACTGCTGGAATACAGTAATAATGATTTGGCATTCACTTCAAAAATACATGTCGTAGCAACAGTTCAACATTTTTGCTTCTTTGCAGAAGGCAACGTACCACTGTGGGGCAATTTTCATTATTTTCATGCTCTGTTCCCAAACTTCACGAGTACAATGTGACACTTCTGTGTCTCAGTAGAAGCTATTTCACTAGGACTAACTTACTCTAGCTGCATCATTCCCCTTAACACCAATTAAAATTCACAGCCATGTCTGAAAACAGAGTTTTAGGAAGCAAGGGGCTCGTTGATTACTTCTGCATGACATATCTTTAAAGCAATGCAGAACTAGAAAGACCAGCATTCATAGCCATTTCAACCACATTTTTAATGGACCTTTGATTTTTATAATAATATCTAAGCTTTAACATAACAGAAAACAATACTACTCTTGTGAAATTGTCATATTTGTTTCTTCTTGCGGTTCAGCCTCCAGCTATTCTACTCAAAGGGATAAGAAGTCACAGTTAATCATTTGAAATGCAGAGGGCCATGACAAATGTTTTTTTTTATGTCTTTCAAATGGTAGACAAGAGGCTTGGGATATGGTTTCTTATTTCAAAAATATTTTCTCTAATAGTATATTTGGGGCTTAAAGAATCTGTTAATGGACTGTCCAGTTTACCCTTTTACATTACCTCAGTTATTAAACTTGATAGTTAAATTATTAGACCAAGAGTTAGAAGATGTGTACTCAGTTTCGGGTTTGTCTCAGACTTTCCCTGTGATCTATTCCTGTATTGGGGATGTCACTCTTAATGCTTCAGGTGTTAAGCTTCCTTGCTGCAGAACAGGGACTCTAAGACTTTATTTTCTCTTTTCTACTAAAGAAATATAGTTTATATATAAGGGGTACTCTACTCTGAGATCCTAAGATATTAGCTTTGTACACCTGTGTTTACCTGCTTTTTCTTCTGAATAAAAACAGCAAAATAATTCTATAAAAGCAATAGATCTAACTTCAAAGTGTAAGGTTCCTCTGCCTTCTTTGGACTGCAGTGGGGAACCCAAGATAACGGTACAGAATTTTGCATCGCCAATAAAGGAATTAAAACATACAGATATCTTTTTTTTTTTTTTAATGTTTATACTTCTAACAACTTCATTTGTACGCTGAGAACCACAGACAAGCCATCTGTTTTTCTGTCAGTGATTCAAATATAAGTATGCCTTTAAAGAAGCTTGAGTGATGAGGTGGAAGTTAAACAGTAGATATGGGTCATGACACTTTTTAACTGAAAACTGCAATCATGACCCCAGCTGATAAAACCTGCACACAAAATTCTGAACTTGAAAAACTTGTATGGAGATTCAAGAAACTCTGAAGCACTATTCGCACTGTCTTCTTTGTTTGTTTGCTTCACTGATTAATACTTTCGCTGTTAATTATCTTCATATTTCCATGGTATATTTGGTCATGGATATGTCATATTATCATGAAAACCATATTTTCGTGATATCAAGCACACATCCATTCAGATACAGCTAAGCTACCCGCCCGCAAGGAAGATTCCTATAATCTTGAAACATGTTCTTTACTTGTAAAATATTCCATCAACCTTCTTATTCAGCTAGTCTGGAAATATTTTGACTAAATATTTATGTTCCTCATATTTACTCAATGATCCAAAGAGTAATTTGTCATTGCCTTGACTCTAATATAATCATTTTCTCCAGTACAAACTGAGTGCAAAATGGTAACATTCTGATTTTGTGTGATTTTGTTACCACTTAAGTTTTGCATAAATGAAGGCACAGGTTTTGAATGACTGTATTTAATTCTTTTGATGATCTCACCTACAAGTCCAAACACAATGCATCTTACAAAAACCAAAATTTCCATAAGCACAAGCATCAGCCTTATGGTTACTGAATCCTTTCACCAGGGTTATGCACCAAAGAGAACCATATTGTTTCTGCCATACTCGCTTAAGTGATATTTTCCTGCATTATCTTAAAACTTATATCATACACCCTTGATATCCAGATTTCTGAGCAGTCATCAGAATACAAATGCAAAGGCATAGGAGTCTCCAGAGGCTTGCAATGAAAACAATATAAATAAAACATTTAAATGTAAAAGGTAGATCAATACTGTAATTATCATTTATTATTCATTTATTATTCATAAAATAAGAACCATACTGGGTTGAATTCAGCCCCTAACAACTCCATTGATTTCAGGGATAAATTCAGTATAATAAATTTGTATTATTTATATATGTTATCAGCTCCATTTCTTTCTTCTCCTTCATTTTGTAGATCTAAGGCATGGTTTAATCTTGTCTCTCTTCATCTGCATTTGCATTACCATTTTTATTTTACCTCTACAGATATAGTACTTATTCATCTTTTATTGTTTAGGTCTCCTTGATCACTGTACATGCCTTTTCTAGCCTCTTTAACTTTCATTTCTTCCTTTTCCATTACTCCTCTTTCCTAGAAATTTCCTTTGAAATATCATTTTTTTCTTCCTTGATAGGATCCACCCTTTTCTTGCATCTCAATCAGTCTTTATACACTTCTTGCTCTCCATTCCAAGGCTATGAATCATAGAATCATTAGGGCTGGAAAAGACCTCCAAGATCATCTGGTCCAACCATCACCCTACTGCCAATGTCACCCACTAAACCATGTCCCTAAGCAGCAGGTCCAACCTTTTCTTGAACACCCCCAGAGACAGTGACTCCACCACCTCCCTGGGCAATCCATTCCTATGTCTGACCACTCTTTCTGAGAAGAAATGTCTCCTAATTTCCAACCTAATCTTCCCCTGGCACAACTTGAAGCCATTCCCTCTAGTCCTATCACTAGTTACCTGTGAGAAGAGGCAGACCCCCAGCTCCCCACACCTTCCTTTCAGGTAGTTGTAGAGAGTAATAAGGTCTACCCTGAGCCTCCTCTTCTCCAGACTAATCAACCCCAGTTCCCTCAGCAGCTCCTCAAAGGGCTTGTGTTCTAGGCCCTTCACCAGCTTCGTAGCCCTTCTCTGGACATGCTCCAGAGCCTTGATGTCCTTCTTGCAGTGAGGGGCCCAAAGCTGAACACACTACTTGGGATGCAGCCTCACCAGAGCAGAATACAAGGGGACGATCACCTCCCTGGTCCTGCTGGCTACACTATTCCTGATATAAGCCAGGATGCCATTGGCCTTCTTGTCCACCTGGGCACACTGCCAACTCATGTTCAGGTAAGCATCAATAGCACCCCCAGATCCTTTTCCTCTGCACAGATTTCAATTCATCATCCATTCCATCTCTTCAAGTCTCTTGATGTTCTGTCCAAGTTTATTTCTTAAATTTCTTCTTTAACTACTGACAGTTGTGTCTGATGTCATGCTAGTCTTACTTATCCATTCAGCGTACAGACCAACTATTTCTTTGTGATAGATACACCTACTTGCCTGTGCTGCCTACTTCCACCCATATGTTTTAAAACAGTGCATTCACCCAGTTGCTAGGTAAGAGACCTAGTAATAATCCAGAGCTATTGTGTACAGTCTTTTTTTACAGGCATGGATACTCTGACTCTCCCTGAATGCTTCCAGGTTCCCAAAGATGCACAGCTCGATGATCAATTCTTTCAAGTTCTGTAGTTTCAACAGAATTTATAAAATCTATCAAACACTTTAAAAAGATGTGTATTAATGACTAATAAACTTTAAAGTTTTTTAAAATAGCAAAAACAGATGGCAAGCCTAAGTCTATAGCAGCAGTAATAGCTGCTAAGAACAGGCTAAGGGGGAGCTGGAACATTAATAACAGCACACAGGTACTTGAAGGGTAGTTATAAAAATGATGGATCCAAACTCTCAATAGAGTAGGATGACAAAATGATGGTCTATAAATGCAAGTCTCAGCTTGGGATATTCAGACTGAACATCAGGAAAAACTTCTTTAGATGAGTAGTGCAGGACAGGAACTGTTTGCCCAGATTGAACATGGAATCTTATCCTTGGAAGTTTTTTATATTTGACTAGAGTAGGCCATGGCAGATGCCATACAATATGTACAGTAGTCCTGTTTCAAGGTGGATCTTGGACATGACCTTCAGAAATCCCTTCCAAAGACCATTTCTGTAATTCTATGTGTTATGGATTATGGTGGGTATGAGTCTTTGGGAATGGAATGGATTTCTCATGTGGAGATACAGTCCTTCTTCACTCCACTGAAACATCTTGTCCAGGTAAATTTGATCCTACTGACTAAAATTTACCTTGCATACCTTAATAATGTCCATATTTAAAAAAAAAAAAATAAATCAGGGAAAAGCCATGCCTGTAAATTAGAAAGCCATTTCCTCAAAGACCCTACAGCATAACTAGAAATTTGATGCTGAGATTGAAGGTCTTCTGCACAAGGTGCAAAGTACAGTTAGAAAGAACGCTGGGTTTTCTTCCATGACCCTGAAAAGGGTTATTTTCATATTTATGTTGTTTAACTTGTCCACAGAAAAATTATACTTCTGACTAAAGAACAGATATCCTGGTATTATTATAGAACAAGCAAACAAACAAACAAAAATATAATTTTTGGACAATACTGAAAAAAACAAACACACAAACAAACAAGCATATGCTTGTTTTCTGACTTATGGGAACTGTATTTTAAAGGATTCAGGACTCCCTTCTTCTTGATCAAATTCCATGGCCATGCTTCATTTGCCGTGATAGGTCTTTTTGGTCATCATGGTTTATTAAGAGACATGGTCTGGCTAGGGAAGGCACATAAGACAAGAAACTGAATATTCTGAGGAAGATAGAATAAATTTGTACATTTGTACACTTGTAGCTGATCACTTCAATTAGACGGAATTTGTATACATTTTTTTTTTTTGGATTAGATAGAGTTTTTATCCTTGTATCTTTTGCAAGACCATCAGAAAGAAACAGTGAGATTAAAAGATCTGATTAGGATTCCCATCTAGTATCAATAGATACAGACAGAATAAAAATAAAAATTAAAATAAAAATTAAAATAAAAATAAAAACATATAAAAACATATAAAAACAAATAAAATAAAATAAAATAAAATAAAATAAAATAAAATAAAATAAAATAAAAGCCATAATATTACCCTTGACAGAGTATTTACAGTTTTCCAAGAAGAGGAATAACTATGCAGACCAATGCAAAACCTATAGAAAGTTGATAGTTTTCTAGCAGTTGAGACTGACAATCCACTAGCGAAAAGAGCTCTGTGGACAGAAAGGTTGTTTAGATTCATCCTGCCACAAAATAATATAAAGATTTATAAAGATTGTACATGTAGTGATAGAAGATACAAGGAAGGCACTGTTCAGCAGCTGAAAAAAATAATAAAATAAAATAAAATAAAATAAAATAAAATAAAATAATAAAATAAAATAAAATAAAATAAAATAAAATAAAAAAATAAAATAAAATAAAATAAAATAAAATAAAATAAAATAAAATAAAATAAATAAAATAAAATAAAATAAAATAAAATAAAATAAAATAAAATAAAATAAAATAAAATAAAATAAAATAAAAAAGGGCTGCCAAAATATAGTTGCACACTCAGTTTAATGGGATGGTGACTATAGAAAAAGTGGAAGTATAGTGACCCCTTTGAAGAATGATTTGTTAGTGAATTTAATGAGTTAAGTGATCGGTCAAAAAATCAAAATGAGAGTGGAAAATTTTCCACCCCTGAAATATAGGATGCAGTTTCACACAAAGCAGGAATCATGAAATGGAAGTCTTCGGGCCAAGGTAAGTTTAAAAGTCCAGTCTTTCACTTCCTAAGCCACTTTCCAAGCCACTGGGATAATGCATAAGGGAAAGCAGTTACCTTTGAGCAGCTACCTTCAGACCACTCAGCAGACAAGCCCATCAGCTGTGGCCTGAGTTTGCAGCCTGTTCAGAGCCTGCTGAAGTGTCTAGAGCACTTTATTGTACATCTCCAGTGCTGTGTTCATTGCAGGGCAGTACTGCTTACTCTGCAAGCACATCTAGGCAAAGTACAAGTCCAATAGATAGAACTGGGGTTTCTGAAGCCTGGAGAAGTGAGATGTCTGCTGTCTATACCATCTAGAATGAGCATTAATTCCACTTGCAGTCTCTAAATTTGGGGGTAAATTAAGAACCCTGAAAGAAAAAAAAAAAAAAAGAGAGAGACAGAATGAGCACAGAAGGGGAAAGATAAAGGTCTTTTAATCAAAACAGATTGACATTAAATGAAAGAATTAAAAAAAAAAAAAGCCAGATAGAGAGCTTTAAATGAATAGCAAGGAAAAAAGCAACAGCAACTCTGCACTGCCTCCAAAGCAGTCATGAAAAAAGAATACAATGAGCAAGTGAATAAATATAAATCTTCAAGCAAAGGAAAAGACAAATGGGTAAGAGGAGACTAACAAAATAGTTTCCTAACACATTTTTACTTTATGGAAGATTAGGATAGATACCTATCTGAACTTTGATCAGTTTAACTCCTTTGCCTGAATGGTGCAGAAGGATATCATCTTTTTTGCTTAAACACAACCGCAAATAGAGGAAATGCATGTGATACTGAAGATTAAAAATATGTTCTTCTTCACATGGGTGCACTGAGGCCCTTGAAACAACTTGGGTAAATACCTCACACATCTTTTCCTGTGTGACTAAGGTTCTCAGTCCTCACAGCTGCTGGTTGCTGGTCACTTCCCTTTGTAGACCTTACCACCTGCTCCAGGCTGCAAGCTCAGGAACTAGTAAGGAATTAAAACTGCTCATCACATTTCAATGCTACATTCTGGAATCTACTGTTTGGGGCTGTTTTATTTGGTTGGTTGGTTGATTTAGGTTTTGTTTTGGAGTGTGTTGTTGTTGACTGGAACAGAGTAAAAAGTGGCAAAAATAATGGAAGTGTGGTAACCTCCTGCAGGAAGCAAGCACAAGTAGAAGTTGCTTTTCAAGCTGGTATCATTACACCCAAAAGACAAGCTGAAAGAAAACTACTCCTTAGGTGAGTAGGGGCTGATTGTGAGGCTAGATTTGCCCAGACCATACTGCTGTGCAGGTAAGATTTCTTCAACAGGAGAAGGGTGGAGGAAGGACTGAATCACAGAATGGTTGAAGTTGGAAGTAACCTCCAACCCCTCTGCTCAGGCAGGGCTACCTAGAGCAGGTTGTCCAGATGGCTTTTGAGGATGTCCAAGGAGAGAGACTCCACAATCTCTCTGGGTAACCTTTTCTGGAAATAGACTTGGAAGAACTGAGAACTTGGACAGACCGACCCTATACTCACTGCAAGGAGTAAGCACAGCAGGTACATGTCTCAAAGACTTAACTGTGAAACAGTGCCAACTGCATGCCACTTCAGCGCCATACCTGGGCTTAATATGCAGGCAGAGTATGCAGTAGTAGGAAAATTAACTCGGTGTGCCATAAAATACTCTAGTTGTAACCTTAATGCAGTCACATCAACGTGGTACTTCACCCACATCTGCAGGCCCAGCAGAGATCCTTAGTGTACCACTCAGTGTGAAACTGTACTGCAGACATAAAAAGGCAAGGCTGGATGTAGTAAAATGCTCTGTCACTATGAAACGTCTTGAACCATCATAAGGGTAAAGGTGGATGAACCTTACAAATGCACTGTTGATGTTGAAACACGAGCCAAATGACTATGAAAATGTCAGCCCCATGCAGAATTACTGACCCAGAGAAGTACTCTGTTCTTCCAGAGACTACTTTCCTCTGAAGGCTTGTCTGTAGAGTATGAGACGTTAAAATCTGCCTTAGACAGAATTCAGGAAAACAAACAAAAACCCAGGTTATTAGCATTTTGCTGCTGCTACAGGCAATCTTCCCACTATGCAAAATGTGAGTAGGACTTGTTTTCAGGTAGTCATATTCATACTGAAGAGCATCTTTCTCTGTGAACCTTCTCTCAACCCTGAGAAGTTATTCATATGAGTAATGCTAGTAGTGTCACTGGAAGCTGTGTGATAGGCAATATTTTGCTGATATGAGTCACGTCTCCACAATCCAGATTTTTGAGGTGAATACAACTTATAGAGTTGGTTAGTTAAGGAACAGATTGAACCTTGTGCTATATAAAGGAACCAGAAACTGTACTTTCCTTTCTGGACATTTAAAACAAACAAAAAAAAAAACAACAAAACAACAGAAAAAGCACCACACACACACACAGACACACACGCACAAAAAAAGCATCAGACATCTGACCTAATTAAAGCCAATGCAAGCACTAATAGGACTAACTAGCTCAGATAGCCACATCTTGCTCAGCACTGCATTAAATGAATCATAACAGGAATCACCTGGTAAGCTGCAGATGGACTGTGTCACTATTGGAGGGCAACAGAAATGAACTAATACGTAATTAGAGAAGGTGTAGCTGCATGAGCATGACTGTGCAAACTGATACCCTCTCCTTCTCACTATTGAGTATTACTTGGATTTAACATCATACTAACGTTAGCTATGTAGCCCAGTTTAAATTTTTCACATATCCGGCCAGAATATATAAATACATTTGGGATTGTCTGTGAAGAACTCTTTTTTTTTTTTTCTATGAGAAAAATATTTTTGTCTTATAATAATAATAATGGCTCATATTTCTTATCCCTCCCCTTTGTTCTAGTGATGGAGGAACATTGTGTTTATTTTTGAAACAAGGACGGTATCTGGACTACATCTTATACCTCAATAGGAAAGGTAAGAACAGTCATTGCCATGAGCCCTTCAGAAAGATTGAGTGCCATAGCCTTGACCCATCCCCTGAGAAAACCTAGCTGTGTTTTCCCAGTCATGGTCTTGTGGGAGATTCATTCTTCATTTGAATAAAAGGATCAGAGAGAATAAAAGGACGTTGAAGAGGATTTTAAAGCATGTCTGAATTGATCCTATATTATTGGAGAAGGAGAATTACAATTGTACAATCACAGAAGGAAGCTCTAATAAACAAATTAATATTTACAGTCTGATCATTAGATCATGTTCATTCCTGGTACAGTGGAAGCCTTGTCTGTAGAAGAGGGCTCCAAAGCATTACAGAAATACAGATATAAAATATAACCATAGAGATGAGAAAGTCTTGATGCAAAGGCATGGATAAATTTCCTTCTGAAGTCAAACACAGTCCTGTTGACTTTAATGAGATCAGACTGAAAGACAGTCTGATTGCATTATGATAGAATTTATACATTCATTAGAAAGTACAAATACTGTTCCTTATTTACATTTGAGCTTTCATTTTAATTGTGCCTTAATATGTTTTCCTTGGAAAACAAATAGATGTGACAAATTATGCCAGGGAATTTGTTGTAATAGATGCAAAGAACTAGAATCCTGCTGTGAGCCATCAAACACATTTGGAGGTCAAAGACATGTTTTTTAATTCTTAGTTCTGGGAAAGAAATTATTCTGATAATGTTACCTGGATACCAAATTGCATGCAGACACTTTACTATGCAGGAAGTATATCAAAAACACTCCTCTGGCAAACAGCTGGTCACAAGCAACTGCAGTGGACCGTCTCACTCTTGTCATGTGGGGAAACTGCTTCTCCTCCTGTCATAGCTGTAGATTTTCATGCTCCCCCCTACCCCCCCTTTTTTTTTCCAGATAAGTAATTTTGGACCTGCACGTTCCTCTTGTCCTTTTCATTTCTGAGATCCCAGCAATGGACAGCCTACCTTTGTTGATATCATGAGATTCCTCCATGTCAATTTTATGCATTAATTGAACTGTATTTGTGTTTACACTGAGAGGTAGATGATGGCCTCTAGTGGTTCTTCGTATGTGTGCAGATACAATCTTCAAAGTTTCATTTTATGAGAATGCATGAAGGAAGAAATAAAATATTGATGTCCAGCTGTTTTCTTTTATGAACAAAAACCTTTTGGCAACAGTAAACAGAGTTGAACAATACATCCAGCAGAGAGAAGGTGATCTTTTCCATCAAAATATAGCCTGGCATGTTTCTAACCACTGCTTAGAACGGTCAATGTAATGCAATAGCAAATCACCTAAAATGTCCTCAGTCCTTTAGAATGAACATCACAGATGAGAGTATTCATTCCGGATGGAGGCATCCTTTCTTTATTTGGCAGTCTAAATCATAATAACCTTGAAAATGGATTCCTAACTCTATTTCCAGATAAAGAGCTACATCATGGTTGACTGTTAGCCAACAAATGTGTCAGTCTCATCTATCTTCTCAGTCACATCCAAATCTGAGCACAAGAGTTTATGTCTACAAATGCATATGTATGGGAAGATCTCGTCTCTCTTAGGCAGATAGGATATTAGACACAGTATGTTAGTGCTTCTACTGCAGTCCCCCAAACTGACTGTATCTCCTTCTCAGCACCAGTTGCCACTCTAACAAATTTATGTCTCCCGGGACCTGATTTTGTCTGGCAAGAGTCAGTGACACTCTGCTCTGAGAGGCCAAAGAATTAAAATATTAGGGTTTGCAAAACTTCTCTCTGCACATTACTTGAAGGAACTCAGGCTGACTCTTGGCGTCCCTGTGCACTTTCGAGGAACAGGAATGCCAACGCTACAGCATGTTCCACTTCACTCGAACTCTGTTATTCTCAGAAGAGTGTGTTCTTCTAGGCCAGAAATATTTTGATTTTGAAATGTAACTGTCTTGCATATAGTTTTCCTCTGGAAAAATGGATGCTGTGATGAACATAGCATTGGGATTAAAAAAAAAAAAAATTATGTCAGGTTAATCCTCTGAAAGGATAAAATAATGTTACACTAGCTTACCCATGTGGTTCTTCAAAGGCCTTTTGATGTAGTAGCGTTGGTATTTTTGAGGTTATAGCTCTTATGTTTTAGGGATTTTACTTAATTTAGTTCAAAAGAAATCTGCATTCCCAATAATTTGGCATCCTCTATTGTTAAAAATTATCCACAAGAGAAATAAAGAACCATGACAACAAGAAAGAAATGCATTAAGGATAGAAATCCCAAAGCAATATATGTTCCTTATTCTTTTTCTTTTCTTTTCTTTTTTTTTTTTTTAAGTTGTTCATTTTTTGGCTCTTTTTAACAGATTTTAACTTTTGTTTGAGGCTTGTTAGATGGAAAAGTATAAGGAAAACAAAGAGCTAAAACATTCTACAGATGCGTCCGTTGATGTTAATCACAGCTTTCTATATTAATACATTTGTGATATGTTCAGGTATAGTCTTCAAATGCTTCTTATTTACACAGGTGACCACATTATGTACCTAAACATGTATCTGAGTGTCCAAGTATAAAATTTACATATATTTAAGGACTGAAAGATTAGAATATAAATCAACAGTGCCAGAGGAAAAAAAAATGCAAAAGTCACTAAGGAAAAATTAATTATAGGTTTTGTTTCTTGGCCTTGAAATCCCACCAACATAATTAATTATGCAAGATATAGGTTATTTGATTTGGCTTTCCAAGAATTTAAAGGGTGAAATATGAGATAATATAGCTGAGGGATTTTAGATTTGAAGAGATGACAGCTGAAAGACTGACAACATTCAGATATCATCTAGACCCTTTTATTGTACATTATCAGGCATTCTAAGGCAATTTAAATAGTATTAAAAAAAAAAAAAAAAGATCAGGAAAATACACTCTCAGTTTTCATTTCCAGCTGAGCTCTCCTGTGTTCACTTTCAACCTTACTTGCTTTCAAAGTTTCCTGGTTGCAACTTTTTACATGTGATCACTGCTGTTCTTCTGCCACACAAGCTTTTTTTCTTATGTTCTCTTGATTTATTTGCATTTTTGAAGGCAGAACTCCATTTGGAAAAGATTCAGTGAAAGAAAAAAATGCTGTGAAAGGAATACTTTTTAGTAAGAAATAATTGCTGCATATAGGTTTAATTAAAATAAAAGACCCAATTTTTTTGTCCATAACAGCTGGCAATAAATATTTCCCTCCACATACTGATTGGTGACGATGTTGAAACACTTTCACCTTTACCCCCAGATTCATCTCATTCCCTGAAGTATAGTGTATTGTTTGTTTTGCTGACAACTAACACAAACATCCAACATCAGATCACTTTCAATTAGGCATGTTAGAACTGGAGACAAAAACTCCAGGGAAGAGGCATTTCAACTTAATGCTGCATTATGTATAGACCGTCACTGCACTGGAGAATACAGGTGATTTGAAAAAAATCCTTTAGATCATCCTGCCTTCTCCAGATCAAAACTGTTGTATGCCTTTATTTAAACCTCATCCTTTAAACTTCAATCCTTTTGGATTTCTTTGTTGTGACACATGGATTTACTTATTGTTTTCCAAGCTCCATATACATAGGCAGAAGACTGAAGCCATCAGTTTCAGGCTGAAAAAATAATATAATGGTGAAATCCTTTCAAAATTGTGCCTAGCTGGAGATGGCTTCTTTACAACCATGGGCATAAAGGATATCTAATAAAGATTATAAGTGCCTACAAGAGCAGTATGCAGGGAAAAAATCACAGATGCAATGCTATGAAGCATATCTATATTCTTTACATGCTTTATGCTTTCTTGTGCATATTACTACCCAGACTATTTGACAAGATTGTGTGTTTTAGTGTCTTTTCTTGGACAGTATTTGCTTAACTGAAGAGTTTTATAGGACTGGACAAGACACAAAACTGATGATATAAAGCTTGTAAAATTGTCTTTATTCAGAGTTTCTGAGAGCCTATTGAAGCGGTCGGCTCCAGAGCCACTTATCACTGCTGAAAATAAACCATTTTCTCTCTTAGTCACTAATATGAAATAAAGCATGACCCAAAACAGCTGTCATCTGCAGCTGGTTGAAGAAACTTAAAAAGAAGCTGGAAATCAGATTAGGACTTTCTTTTCTTGTGCAAGTTTTATATAATTTCTTCACATTACTTTTGAAAAGAAACCCTTAGTTCAGGTCTTTGTCTGCCAGCGAAGCAGTCTGTGCTGCTAACCTCCTTCAAAAGGCGTTCAGTGTGGGGGGTTCAGAAATATGAAGCCCCAAATATGAACTTACTGTCCCAGTGAAATCTAGGGTGTTTTATTGAAGGGAAGAGGGAAAGATCTGCTTATCATCAGGAAGTTGATACATTGCTGCTTAACCTATAGCTATTCTTAGGATACCAGGAGGGGTTGTTTTCCTTCTATGCCTTCTATTCAAAATCCTGTCCCCAGTGAAGTCAGGAGCAAAACTCTTATTGATTTCTGAGAGCCAAGGTTTCACACAGTAACTTTATGTATTTTTTCCTCTGTGTAGTGATAGATATGTTTGTATTTAGAATAGATAATTAAATTGTCATTGTACTATAAGACAGTAGTACTCTTTGGATAATTTTCTGACTGTATATTTAGGTAACCAGACTCTGAAACTAACCAAAATCTCTATTTAATTACTCTTGTATAGACAAATTTGGTTTGTGTCTGTTTAAATGAAAAATCAATTGCTTTTTTCCCTTGTAGTAAGAGAGCCCAGTGACATTCTGAGAAAAGTGTGTGCCTGTTAAGCCAATATTAATAAGATTACAATGGAAAATATCAACAATTTAGCTCCACTGTGACAAACTACAGGGAAAATCAAGTTGCCATCTTGCAGCAGATGATATTAAAGACAGAACTGCAGGGTACAGTGCCAGAGAAAATGAAAAGAAACAAAGAAGAAAGGTAAAAATTGGGAAAAGTTGTCTTTTAAAAGTTTTGTCTTACAAAACAAAAATATTTCCTTGATGCCTGGACATTGGGAGGGCAGTTAATACAGAGCTCGTGGAAGCTCTCTCTCCTCAAACCTTACCTGCTTGGGCTCCTATTTGCTTGAGTCCTTGCCAAGAAACTCCACACTGGTGAGCAGAACTGTACTCCTGGACATGGGCAGCAGGGCCATTGTTTTGGCAGAAGTCTATTTCTGGCTTGATTCCAGCCCAGTCTACTTTTGTCTTCAGAAGATACCATTTTGCTGTTAATAGATTAATAAAATCATAGAATATCCTGAGCTGGAGGGACCCCGCAAAGATCACTGAGTCAAACTCCTGGCTCCACACAGCACCATGCAAAAATCAGACAATATATGTGAGAGCGTTGTCCAAACACTTCTTGAACTCTGGCAGGCTTGGTGCTGTGACCATTGCCCTGGGAAGCCTGTTCCAGTGCCAAACCACCTTCTAGGTGAAGAATCATTTCCTTTCCCTACCCAGCCTGACCCTCCCCTGTCCCAGCTCCATGCCATTCCCTCGGGTCCTGTCGCTGTCCCCAGAGAGCAGAGCTCAGCGCCTGCCCCTCCGCTCCTCTCGTGAGGGAGCTGCAGGCCGCCATGAGGCCTCCCCTCAGCCTGCTCTGCTCTGGGCTGAACAAACATCTTCAGAAAATCCTCATATGTCTTGCCCTCTAGACCTTGCACCGTCTTTGTAGCCTTCCTTTGGACACTCTCCAACAGTTTTATACGCATATACTGTTATGCCCAAAACTGCTCACAGTACTCAAGGTGAGGCCACAACAGAACAGAGCAGAGCGGGACAATCCCTTCCCTTGGCCAGCTGACATACCCCAAGCAGTACATATAGACAGAGTTGTCCGGTCCCAAGATGCAGAATCTGGCACCTGTTAAGTTTCTTACTTTTTGTGTATTTTTCACAATCTTTGCTTACAAATGATAATAATGAGATTCCTATGTTCCCACTCAATGACTCTTTGCAGAAAGTCAGTCTCTCTCTAGCTTGTTAATACTGGTCAAAAATCCGTTTTTGTTTATGCCTATAAAGAGGACTGGCTTAAAGAGCAAACCATTAAAAGGAAACGAAAGATTTTTCTTAGGACTTTTTGAATAATTTTGCTTTGCCAGAAGAGAGGGAAACTTCTGTTTCCCTTTCTCTCCCATTGGCCAGTTTTGTTTGTGAGGTTACACCTCATTTGGAGACCTCGTTTAATTTCTAAGACTCACTGTGCAGAGCAAATTATGGGTGAGGCACAGAGGTAAGCAAGAAACAGTCCTTCGGGGACAAAACAGGGGCTGAAACAATTTACCCCTGTTAAACACAAGAACAAAAAGAAAATGATGGGTGCTCATCAGTTTTTGAAAGAGATTTAAGCTCTGCATTTTTAGGTCAATTTAAACATAAGACATTTCTGTTTAAAGTAAACTGATTTATAGGAATAGGTCATTTTTATTTCCCTGTTTGTAAATTTAATTTTTAAAAGAGAGTGCCCTTTGAGCCAGAAGATCATGCCAATAAAATACTCAGGAATTATTTTTGAGAACATGTACCAAGCTTGACTGCTAAATAAAAGTAAAAATAAAAATAAATAAATAAATAAAAAATCAATAACGTAATGAACACTGTTACCAGAGATACTGCTCTTTATCAAGTCTTGATTGAATAAGAAGGACAATGGAAAACTTTTATAGTTGACTACTTGTTTCCTAGCTGTCCCGTAAGGTGGCCATTTTCTCCTGGTTGTACATCTCTTATCAATCATAGAATCATAGAATTAGTTTGATTAGAAAACACCTTATTGATCATCTAATTCCAACCCCCTTGCCACACCATCCAGTTCAAACACTGCTTACATTTATGCTTAGGATTGCCCCAGCCAAGATGCAGGATTTTGTACTTGGTCATGTTGAACTTCAAGAGGTTCCCACAGTCTCAAATTTCAGGTCTGTCAAGGTCCCTCTGGATGGCACCCCTTCCCTCCAGTGTGTCAACCACAATACACAGCTTGGTGTCAACGGCAAAGTTGCTGAGAGTGCTCTCAGCTTCACTGTCCGTGTCACAAACAAAGATGTTAAACAGTGCTGGTCCGAATACTGACCCCTGAGGAACACCCCGCATTACTGATCTCCACCTGGACATTGAGCTATTGACCGCAACTCTTTGAGTGTGACCATCCAGCCAATTCCTTACCAATGTGTGCTCCATCCATCAAATCCATATCTCTCCAATTTAGAGGCAAGAATATCATGCAGGACAGTGGCGAATGCTTTGCACTAGCCTACGCAGATGATGTCAGTCGCTCTTCCCCTATCCACCAATGCTGTAGCCCCCTGGTAGGAGGCCACCAGATTTGTCAGGCACGACCTGCGCTTGCTGAAGCCATGTTGGCTGTCACCATTCACCTCCTTATTTTGCATGTGCCTTAGCATACTTTCCAGGAGGATCTGCTCCATGATTTTGCCAGGCACAAAGGTGAGACTGACTGGCGTGTAGTTTCCTGGGTCTTCCTTCTTTCCCTTTTTAAAAATGGGGGTTATGTTTCTCCTCTTCCAGTAAGTGGGAAATTCAACAGACTGCCACAGCTTCTCAAATATGATGGAGAGAGGCTTACCAACTACATCCGCCAGTTCCATCAGCACCCATTGATGTATCTAGTCAGGTCCCATGGACTTGTGCACCTTCAGGTTCATTAGTTGGTCTCAAACCTGATCTTCTCCTACTCTAGGGAGTTCATCATTCTCCTGGTCGCTGCCTTTGCCCTCCGGGGGTTGGGCCATGTGGCTCTTGTTGGTGAAGACTGAGGCAAAAAAGCAATTGAGTTCCTCAGCCTTCCCCATATCCCAGGTGACTAGGTCTCCCTTTTTCGTTCTGGAGGGAGCCCACAATTTCCCTAGTCTTCCTTTTATCACCACTGTACCCATAGAAGCCTTTTTTTTTTTTTTGCCCTTGATGTCCCTGGCCAAATTTAATTCTAAAAGGACTTTGACTTTCCTAACCTGATCCCTGGCTGCTTGGATAATGTCTCTATCCCTCCCAGACAACCTGTCCTTGTTTCCGCTCTCTGTGAAGGGAAGACTAAACCAAATATGACATAAAGCTATGCAATATTACTTTTCATGAATTTTCTCTTGAGTGCAATTCAACCTGAGAAATATAGCCAAAATTAAAACAAAAATACAAATGCCACAGTTAGATTGTACATCTGAAATTAAAGTTCTGTAAAGAATCATAGAATAGAATCATTTAGTTTTGAAACGACCCATAAGATCATCATTTCCAACCATCACGTAACACTGTAAAGTCCAGCAGTAAAACATGTCCATAAAAACAATATCCACACGTCTCTTAAATACCTCTGTGGATGGAGACCCCACCACTTCCCTGGGAAGCCTGTTCCAACTCGTAACCAGTCTTTCCATGAACAAATTCTTCAACCTATCTAATCTATAGCTTCACTGACACAACTTGAGATCACTTCCTCACATCCTAACACTTGCCACCTGAGAGAACAACCTCCTCACTGCAACCTCTTTTTGGGTAGTTGTAGAGAATGATGAGATCTGCCCTCAGAATCCCCTTCTCCAGACTAAACAACAGCAGTTCCCTCAGCTGGTCCTCATAACTCATTTTCCAGTCCCTTCACCAGCTTTGTTGCTCTTCTCTGAATGTCTTCCAGCAACTTAATGTTTTTCTTGTAGAAAGGGGCCCAAAACTGAACACAGTACTCAGGATGTGTGCTGAGTATAGAGGGGCAATCTCTTCCCTAATCCTGCTGGCTACACAATTTCTGATGCAGGCCAAGATGCCATTGGTCTTCTTGGCCATGTGGGCACACCGCTGGCTCATGTTCAGCTGGCAGTCAACCGGCACTCCCAGGTCATCTTCTGTTGGACAGAAAAGGACAGTATGATCACATGTTTCTTAAACCATGGTCTATCCTAAGCCTTGTAACTCAGATAAGGATGTGATAGCTTCTATGTCCTTTAAAAGGATATAAAAGAAAGCCTGAATCAGCCACTTGTACAAAGCACAACCTTACTGCAAATGAATTGAGAGAAATGGACATTCCTGAGAGGGATCTGACCCACTCAAGGAGATTCATGTATCTCTTCATTTATTATAGAAGAAGCCTAAAAAACTAATTTAGAATTATTGCTGAAGTTCATAGACTTAAATTCTGGATGGCAAGGGTTGGGTGAAGAGACTGTCAATGAGAATTACAGACTTGCATTTTTAAAGTTCTTTAGGAATTATGAAGATGAAGAAGTCAGAGACATTCAGTGTCTTAATTTCTTTCACAAAGTGCTGAAAGCTTTTGTCATCTCATGATTCAGTCCCTACAAAAGAACAATCGGGTTCTCTGTTTTGAACATTGTGACCTAATTTATGTTATCAAAGTATAAATTGCAACAGAGAAATACTGTCAAACTCTTGAGTCATAAATGTAATTTCTTATAAGAAACACGTCATGATAAAGCTTAAAAAAAATACAGACACACTTTTTTCAGTAATATATCTGCTCCAAAATGCCTGACTACTTACTGGGATTTGAGCAACCAAATTTATTTTAATCTGATTTTGCCATTTTATCTCTTTTTCACTTTTCAGTAAAAGATAAGTGTAAGAGAACAGCTAAGATGACAAAAGGCTGGATATGAATTGGCCGTGTTCTGAACAGTGTAATAATATATGTACACAGTTTCTGAAGTCTTGTATTAAGAATCAACCTGACACTCTGTCTTTAAACACTCATTTCTCCAATCTCTTAAAACTCATGGAATTTCTTATGGCTAGTTCTTCCTCACTTACTTAAATCCTTAGCAAGGAAATTTTCCTAGTTTAAACAGACGTTAGCAAAAATTTCCTAAATAATGATTCTGCTGTGACTGGGCTACAACTTAAAATGTATTTTAATAGTATAGAAAAAAAAAAAGTGACAATTAGGAATTTAAATATAATAGGTACTTAAATAGAATAAAATAGGTAATAAAAGCCATTTTAAATAATTAATTAAAATTATGAAAATTGAATTGTAAATCTGAGGGCAAAAGTACTGTTCACAAACAAACAAACAAATATGATCTTGAAACTCTAAATTTTCTTTTTATATAATATCCCTTAGAATAAAATATTCTTCCCCAAGTTTCACGGGATTATCCTGTATTTTTTTTTAAGAAAAGATGTCACATTATGGACAGGTGTACAATATTTCAGGGAATTTATATGGCTGAACTCTCACTAGCAGCTTGATGTTAGTTGAAATTTCTACAAGTGTCCAAAACAACAACAGCAACAACAACAAAAAAGAGCAGATTATGTGATCTCAATGTATAATGAAAAATAAGCAGAGTTGTTTTGCAGGCAATTCCAATGTTTTCAATAGGCAAACAAGCTGGAAGATATCAAACAGCATAAGAGTTTCTCATTCTGACTCGAGAATTGTAGAAACATGCAACAGGGGGAAAGAGATTTTTGTGTATGTGTATATATATATATATTGAGAGAGAAAGAGAGAGGGAGGGAGGGAGAGAAGAAGAGAAAGAGGAAGGGAGGGAGAGAGAATGATAGAATGGTTGCCAAGCAAAATTAGTGTTACTGCCCTCAAAAGCTGCTGAGAGTTGAAGAACTACAGCCGCTTTTCAGTTCAGTTTAGTTTTCTTTGATGTCTTGAAGAAAAAGTTCTGAGCTTGACACAGAAAAAAAAAGTGTGAGATGTCATATATCAGAAAACATTCAAAAATGTGAGAATGGATCAGAAGCAGCATTGCTAATGAAAATGGACAATTCACTTGGTAGCTTTCTATTTATTTTTTTCAACATTCTTAGCAGTTCAATTTTTTCTGCAAATAGCACATTTCATTTTAAATTTCTGATGTATTCTACAAATGCTAACGAATTGAGCTTCAGAACTGCAGCCTCCTGTTGGTAAGTGGATAATATTAGTCACATACCACAGAGGGAAAAACTTGTGCTAAGCCCTTGTAACAGCAATGAATTTTGCCCTGTGTGATTCTGGAAAGTCAATGAGTCTCCATGCTAGCACGGGAATACACTGCTGAACAGATTAATGATAGCTTGTGTATAAACTTGGTGTGATTGCTCCTCTGTGCACAAACGAATTGTACATGTAAATCAATCCTGAGCACTACTCGGCATGTATATTGTAAAAGATTTTAAGAAGCAAGGCACATACAAAGAAGGTAGAAGGAAGCAAGCAATGCACAAGTGGGCAATATCTGTGTGAATAGAGCTGATTACAGACTGAAAATTTGGTTATATTTTAGCACACTGGCCAGAAAACAAATGAGAATAATTGTAGAAAAAGGAAAAACGTGTCAGCAGGGGTAGATTACATAAGGAGAGTGTGGTGCAGATCGTAGCTGAATAGTCTGGCTTTTGGTCTCATCCCGAGGTAATAAAACTAAACAATGTCCTCTACATTCAACTCTGATGTCAAAATTCATCTCTGAGAGAAATAGTGAAGCCAGAAGTAGCAACAATGGCTTTTGTAGTTTCATTCCATATGTAAAAGAGAAACCCTCCTCGCAGTTCTTCAGAAATCTCTCTCTTGTATGCGTCTTACTGCCTTGCTCTGAAAAAGCATAACAAGCAAGAGAGGCGTAACTCCTACTTAACCTTTGCTGAGAATAAAGTGCTTCAGAAGATACTTTTTCCCTCTCTTCATTTCTTACTCAATCTGTAAACAATATGCCATCACTGCGAGGAAGAAAAGGGTCATTTTATATGGATGGTGGTACCTGAATGAAAACGTGCTTTATTACTTGCTTCACGAATAACAACTCTAGCTTCTTAATGACCTTTGGGACCTTTTCAGAAGTCTGGAATCACCATCTATTCCTTAAAGCAGAAAAAGTTTAAGTCCATTCTAAATATCTTCTCCTGTGGAGAAGTTATTATATTTGTTCTGTTGTATTCCACCTAAAGCAAACAGTGAAATGTTGGAGGATTTTTAAAGTTGTTGAGATTAAAATCGTCTTTGAGATAGACCTGAATGCATACAAATTTGTCTGCCTAGCCTGAGACCATCTAAGAAGTGAACAGCATTGTCATAATGTAGAAGCTCTATTTTGATACATTCAGATGGTAGAGAGTTAAATGATATGGTAACAAGGTATAAAAAAGAGCTTTCCTTGGATAATGAGATTTTAGATGAGATATGGAGCGGAGGGAGCATTATCAGTCTATGGCAAGACTAAATCAGTATGAAGGCAATAGTATCAATAAGACAGGAAGCTATTTTTGACTAATTCACTTTGGAAGAAAAGGCAATGTGTAACTGATACTTGCAATAGCATTCATACTTTATTACTGTAAGGTTAAGAAATGCACTAAAGAAGGCAGCTGGGTTCTCTCTCCAGTATTCCAGTAAGTCCCAAAGATTCATAACAAACAGAAAACAAATAACCCCTGCCCACAAAACTCGGTTATATGCTTGACAAGCATGGTTAGTGGACAAGGTACAAAGTTGCAGACATGTTAAAATCTGATTCATGCTTGAAATACCATTTAAAAAATATTCCATGATTGTTTCATATAAAATACTTTCAAGTTCTTGCTTCTTAGAAAGATCTCATGGTCCACACTGGATATTTTTGCCAATCAGCTTTTGAATGCTCACTTGAATACAGTAAGGCTCCTTCATCACAGAGGTTTGCCAGATCTGTATCAGATAAATAAATATTGATCAGAAACAGATAAAGGAGTGTAAAAGGTCTCTTAGCAAATCTGGTCTAAACACTGTGGGAACATTGACATTTTTAGCTGGTATAGTAAGTGATGTCCCTCCAAAAGTCATCCTACTTAGATCACACTCCGTATAACATCACTACTGCATTTTTATTGTTAACTTAATTGAAAATCCAGGAGATTATAGTGTCAGAACAAACACGCTCCAGTTCAGCCAATCTAGTAAAGTACTGGTATAACTCTAAGGGACTGAATGCTATTACCACACGAGAGGCTGAATCAAGGGCATCATGCCTGTGTTCATGTTTCATAAAAATTCAGCAGCTGACAAAATTAATTGTTTGTGTGAACATAATTCTACAGTGAGTCTTATCTGTTTTGATGGGTGTTAACTAGAAATGTAAAACTTTTCCATTGATTGCTGTCAACCTAATTTCTCTTGTTCCTTACAATCTTCTTAGGTCTGCCAAGATCCCTTTGTAGTTTTTAACTTCCTATTGTTTAGCACATGACTTTTACATATAATAATTCTCAGTCAGAACAAGATTCATCAGGACTATCTCATCAAATCCAATAATTGTTTGGGCTTTCTTAAATATAATGAATATTTTGGAAAAGATACATCTGGTTAATATGGCAAAAGTAACTTTACATTCTGCTTTGCCATTCAATTTATACCTTTTTCAATTTTTTTTTTCAGATAAAAGAATCTTGACAGATTTTGAATATAGTGTCAAAATTCTTTTAGTATCTTTCGTGTTGAAAATAAGATCTGTCCAAACTACAGATGGTTTTTAGGACTTTTTTCACAAAAAAAAAAAATAATAATCCCAAAGATAAAAATATTTATATATATCAAATTTTAAAACAGTATTTTTCATGTTTGAAGTTGACTGCAAGAACATTGTCTCTTACTTTAGAAAATATTTTGAAACAATAATTTCAATAAACTCAAAAATAAAGCCCTAATAATTAATGGATATCAATTTAGCTACTTTATTATTATGCTATTCTCAGCACAATATCTAAAAGCTTTCTGTTATCTCTCTAGATATACAATTAATACTTACTGAGTATGACATTGAAATTCTTACATGTCTAAAGAGTAATATTTTTGTATACAGAGTTTTTTTAATTTTTTAAGTATGCATGATAAGTTTTTTTAAAAAATATGTACTCTGTAATTAACATGCTTCAATGGGCAAGTCTTAGACTCTGGGACAGAGGCTGATGATGGACTTCATTCCTTGCAGGACTTCACAGTAGGTAATACTTTGCATTCTCTTCTGAAGTGTACCTTCTTTCTTTTGCCTTTCTTCTGAAGATCCCAAGCTACTTCCCAAACGACTCTTCATTTTTATCTATTAGACAGGTAGATGTAATAGTTGTTTCACTCTCGACTAGAGAAGATGTGATTGTCCTAGTACAATATATGAACACAATGTCAAAATTGGTCTTAGAGCTCTAGAATAGTTAAACTGTGCTCCAGATGATGAATTACGATGAATTAAACTTCCTCTTAAAGTCCTCTTTAGTTAGGTAGAGAGTTTCACAGTCAAACAGCAGCCATTCAAAATACACCAGAGGTCCATTTAGTTATTGGGGCAGAAGAGAAATTATATATCAGTTTTCTGTATATGACAATGAAAGTAGAATTAAGCAGTGCGTGTACAAATGTATTGTTACCTATACTGGTTGAAAGTATATTGTTCTGTGGCATGGAAGAGCAGGAAAGACTACATCTTAATGATATTCTTGCCATAGACAACTACATGCACAGCACATTTCCCACATGACAGCTATAGCAGTTAACTCTATGATAGTATTACTGGTTATTTGATAATGATAACTATGTACATAGAATATTCTGAGAGATTTCTAAGAATTTTATTTTTTACAATTATGATTTTGGGATTAAGATTGTCAAAATAGCGATATAAATAGGTCGCAAATTAAAGTTATTGATAGCAGACTGACAATTTTCAAAAACAGGGAGCTTGTCATCTACAGATCCTGTACCTACAGAGATTTTTCAAGAGTCAAAGTTAGGGGATTATTAAAATCTTTTATATCAATAGGCAGAAGTGAATATCAAATAACTGTTGATAAAATTTGTGGATGTCAAAAAGTCTTCTGAAAATGCAATTAGAATGAAAAGATAGTAAGATATATCAAGTTAGGTTAACTCAAAGAGCATGTTTAAAATATCCATTGCTAGAGAAAGTCCATACCTTCAGAAAGGAGCATCACGGCTTGAAACCCATTACTCTGTTGGAGTATGGAATCTGGAAGAGTTTTTAGTGTCATAGGAGACAGTTCTTAGTATCTTAGAAGGAATTTTAAGGGTAAGAAAATGTTATCATATCTGCTGAATTTGTAAACAAGCAGACATAATGTATTGGAGATTAATTTGCCTATGAATATGATACTGCATATTGTTCTCTGATACTGCATATTCTCATATATGAATTTTTTGAAAAACAAAACAAAACAAAACAGAAAAAACAACACCAACAACAGTAACAAAACGATAGGAAATAGCACAGGAAGTAACCACCATTGATTCCAGACCTCTTTCCCTGAGAGTTCTGATGATCTCATTCTATATAGCTACATATTCATTACAGTATGAAGTACCTTCCTTAGAAGAAATGCTGGATGCTAACAATTCCTATGCTGGATCTCATTCTCAACAACAAGGAGGTCTCATGGGGAATGTGAAAGTCAAGAGCAGCCTTGGCTACAGTAATCATGAAATTGTGCAGTATTGCATTCATAGGGCAGCAAGAGGGAAGCACAGCAAGTTTGCTACCCTGGAATGGGGAGAGCAGACTTTGCCCTCTACAGGAATCTGCTTGGTAGACTAACATGGGACAAAGGCCTGGAGGGAAGAGGAGCCCAGGAAAGTTGTAATATTCAAGGATTACCTCCTTCAAACTCAGGAGTGATGCACCCCAACAAAGAGGAAGTTGGGCAAAAACACCAGGAGACCTACATGGATGACCAAGGAGATCCTTAACAAGCTTAAACAGAAAAAGAAGGCCTGCAGAGACTGTAGACAAGGACAAATTGTCAGGTAGGTAGAAAGAGATATTATCCGAGCAGCCAGAGGAAAGCCAAAGCCCTTTTAGAATTAAATTTGGCCAGGGACATCAAGGGCAAAAAAAAAAAAAAGGCTTCTGTGGGTACAGTGGTGATAAAAGGAAGACTAGGGAAATTGTGGGCTCCCTCCAGAACGAAAAAGGGAGACCTAGTCACCTGGGATATGGGGAAGGCTGAGAAACTCAATTGCTTTTTTGCCTCAGTCTTCACCAACAAGAGCTCCAGCCACATGGCCCAACCCCCGGAAGGCAAAGGCAGCGACCAGGAGAATGATGAACTCCCCAGAGTAGGAGAAGATCAGGTTTGAGACCAACTAATGAACCTGAAGGTGCACAAGTCCATAGGACCTGACTAGATACATCAATGGGTGCTGATGGAACTGGCGGATGTAGTTGGTAAGCCTCTCTCCATCATATTTGAGAAGCTGTGGCAGTCTGTTGAATTTCCCACTTACTGGAAGAGGAGAAACATAACCCCCATTTTTAAAAAGGGAAAGAAGGAAGACCCAGGAAACTACAGGCCAGTCACTCTCACCTTTGTGCCTGGCAAAATCATGGAGCAGATCCTCCTGGAAAGTATGCTAAGGCACATGCAAAATAAGGAGGTGAATGGTGACAGCCAACATGGCTTCAGCAAGCGCAGAACGTGCCTGACAAATCTGGTGGCCTCCTACCAGGGGGCTACAGCATTGGTGGATAGGGGAAGAGCGACTGACATCATCTACGTAGGTTAGTGCAAAGCATTCGCCGCTGTCCTGCATGATATTCTTGCCTCTAAATTGGAGAGATATGGATTTGATGGATGGAGCACACAGTGGGTAAGGAATTGGCTGGATGGTCACACTCAAAGAGTTGCGGTCAATAGCTCAATGTCCAGGTGGAGATCAGTAATGCGGGGTGTTCCTCAGGGGTCAGTATTCGGACCAGCACTGTTTAACATCTTTGTTTGTGACACGGACAGTGAAGCTGAGAGCACTCTCAGCAACTTTGCCGTTGACACCAAGCTGTGTATTGTGGTTGACACACTGGAGGGAAGGGGTGCCATCCAGAGGGACCTTGACAGACCTGAAATTTGAGACTGTGGGAACCTCTTGAAGTTCAACATGACTAAGTACAAAATCCTGCATCTTGGCTGGGGCAATCCCAAGCACAAATACAGGCTGCGTGGAGAATGATTTGAGAGCAGCCCTGATGAGAAGGACCTGGGGGTGCTGGTTGATGAAAAGCTCAACATGAGCTGTCAATGTGCGTTTGCAGCCCAGAAAGCCAACCGTGTCCTGGGCTACATCAAAAGCAGCGTGGCCATCAAGTTGAAGGAGGTGACTCTCCCTCTAGTCTGCTATGGTGAGAGCCCACCTGGAGTACTGCATTCAGCTCTGGGGCCCCCAGCACAAGAAGAACATGGACATATTAGAACGAGTCCAGAGGAGGGCCACGAGGATGATCAAAAGGCTGGAGAATGTCTCCCACGAAGACAGGCTGAGTGTGTTGGGGATGTTCAGCCTGTAGAAGGGAAGGCGCTGGGGAGACCTTATAGTAGCCTTCCAGTACCTAAAGGGGGCCTACAGGAAAGCTGGGGAGGGACTCTTTGTCAGGGAGTGTAATGATAGGACATGGGGTATTGTTTTTTAACTAAAAAAGGGGAGATTTAAATTAGATACTAGGATGATGTTCTTTACTCAGAGGGTGGTAAGGCCCTGGAACAGATTGCCCAGAGAAGCTGTGGATGCCCCAACCCTGGAGGTGTTCAAGGCCAGGCTGGATGGGGCTTTGAGCAACCTGGGCTGGTGGGAGGTGTCCCTGCCTATGGGAGGGGGTGTTGGAACTGGATGGTATGGCAAGGGGGTTGGAATTAGATGATTTTTAAGGTCCCTTCCAACCCAAACAGTTCTATGATTCTCTGATTCTATTATAAATGCCTTGAATTTGAGTTCTGTATAGCTCATTGAATATAAATCAGTGGAAGCTTTTAGATACCTTTGTCAGTGATTTTATTAGGTTAGGTAGCACCTTTATGGCCATTTTGTGAACAGCAGAGTTGCCTAAATGATAGATTTAGTTGGTTATGTCTCCAAGGTCCTGTCTTTGAAGATGTGTACTAAAACTAAATCCTTGGGTTACTGCAATCTTCTGTCAATAAGACTACAATTCATGGTCAACAGCTATGAACAAATTTCACTGATCTCCTACCCCATTTAAAACTGTGATACTTCTATTGAACTTTTTAGACAAGATATACTTAATATGTAATTAGTAGGTAATTTTTAAAGAATTTTCAGCTGTAGGAACATCATGAGTCAGTGGATCCACTCTGATGCTTTCACATAGCCATGTCATATACCGATAAAGTATCAAGTTCCATCTCAAAACAAGACTTTTTTTGTCCTTCAGCATTGTGTTTGAGATGCATTTTCTAAATCTTTTTATATTCATAAGACATTTTCTTTTAATCTCTACAGAAAATTAATTCAAATATAATTTTGTTACTAATTTTTACCAAAGCTGTCTTTTAGATTGCACACACACATTTTTTTCTTTCCCAAAATTTGCTCTCCATTCTCCTTCTCTTCATTCCCCATCTTCAAATTTATCGGTCCCAGAGACACCTCTCTTTAAATTTTGACAGGTTTTACCAATCCACTTCTTTTAGTGTTTGCTGATAAGATGGGCTCTATGTTCCCTATAGTATTGTATCAGCACCTGCTCTGATCTGAATTCAACATTTTAAACCTGGGCCATCAGAACTGGAAACAATACTCCAGATGAGATTGCTGTACTGTGTACTGACATCTGTCACTGTACAAATAATACTTGTAAATCACTAATGGAAATAGTTCCATTACTCAGCATATTCCAAGCTTTTGTTGATGTTTTCCATGGTTTCATCATCTTAGAAGTTCTTTATGATCTTGTGATTTACTGAAAAACAGAAGTCTCTTCTTCCTCTCTCCCTGTTGTCCTTACTACTGAATAATTCTCTTATATCTAACACCAAGCTTAAGGCACTGACTCACAACATGCTGAAGTGTGCTCAGCATCGGGGACCCTTTCATTTCCTTGCAAAGGAATTTAGTAGTTCCATCAAAAGCACCAGCATAGTAATGCCAGAAAATCACTAAGCTTCCTGTTCGAATCCACCCTGCCCGTGCTGCATACAGTTAAATCCTGGTTCTGGAATCTGCCGCAGGGATTGGAGATCTAATAGTTGGCTTGTCACAGAGAATTAAAACAAATTAAATATCTTCTCTGAAGGTGCCTTCATTGTGAAATGTGCCTGTTGCCTTATCTCAGTTGTTATATGTGAGCTACCAATAGTTTAGTCAAGCAGAAGAAAGTGCTGAACTGCTTAAATAATGTTAGCAGTTACAGTCCAAAGAGGTGAGGTTCAGGAGTAGAAGATTAAAACTATCTCCTTAAGAATCACTCACTGCTGGAAGGCAGAAAAGAGGAGGAGAGAGTTTAAGCAGTAATGAAGCCCTGAACGGACTCTGAGGCTTAATGGAGGTATAAAATCCAGCACCCTTGCTAGTTTTTCTCCTAAAAAATCAGTGGACATAGGATATGAAAAAAGCAAAAAGACATTAACTAAGTAGTGTAATAAATGCCTTTAGATTTTCTCCTAAATGCTCAAAAGCAGAAAAATACCTGATTCATTTCATCTAGGGATCAAGATCTTTCACTTTTTTTTTTTTACTTTACAATTACCTTAAAGGAGGTTTTAACAAGACGGAGATCATGCTCTTCTCCCAGTCACCAAGTGATAAAATGAGGCGAAAAGGCCTCACATTGAGCCAGGGGAGGTTTAGACTGGATATTAGGAGAAATTCCTTTACTGAAAGAGTTGTGAGGCATTGGAATAGGCTGCCCAGGGAAGTGGTTGAGTCACCATTCCTGGAGGCCTCCAAGAAATGTGTAGATTTAAAACTTAGCAACATGGCTTACTGATGGACTTTAGTACTAGGTTAAAGGTTCAATTAGCTGATCTTAGGGATCCTTTCCAACTGCAACAGGCTCCCCAGGGAAGTGATCATGGCACCAAGCCTGCCAGAGTTCAAGTGTTTGGACAACACTCTGAGACATATGGGCTGATTTTTCTGTGGTTCTCTGCGGAGCCAGGAGTTGGACTCAGTAATCCTTGCAGGTCCCTTCCAGGATATTACATAATTCTATGACATATAGTATATGTCACAATAACTAATATGACGTATCAGTGGTCAATGGTTCTATGTCCATGTGGAGGCCAGTGGCAAGTGATGTCCCTCAGGGGTCTGTCTTGGGACAAGTGCTTTTCAATATCTTCATCAGTGACATAGACAATGGGAATGAGTGCACCCTCAGCAAGTTTGCAGATGACACCAAGCTGAGTGGTGCAGTTGATACCAAAGAAAGAAGAGATGCCATTCAAAGGGACCTGGACAGGCTGGAAAAGGAGGCCCATGTGAACCTCATGAGGTTCAACAAGTCCAAGTGCAAGGTGCTGTACCTGGGTCGGGGCAGTCCCAGACATGAGTACAGACTGTGAGAAGAACTCATTGAGAGCAGCCCTGTAGAGAAGGACTTGGGGGTTCTGATGGATGAAGAGCTCGATGTGAGCCAGCAGTGCATGCTTGCAGCCTAGAAGGCCAGCTGTGTCCTGGGCTGCATCAACAGAGGAGCAGCCAGCAGGGGAGGGAGGTGATTGTGCCCCTCTGCTCTGTCCTTGGAGTGCTGCATCAGCTCTGGGGCCCCCAGCACATGGATGTGAACCCGTTAGACCAAGTCCAGAGGAAGGCCATGAGGATGATCAGAGGGCTGGGGAGCACCTCTCCTGTGAAGAAAGGCTGAGGGAGCTGGGGTTGTTCATCCTAGAGAAGAGAAGGCTCTGAGGAGACTTTATTGCAGCTTTTCAGTACTTAAAGGGGTCTTATAAAAAGGATGGAGAAGGGCTCTTTACTTGGGTAGGCAATGATAGGACAAGGGGAAATGATCTTAAACTAAAAAAGGATATATTTAGACTAGATACTAGGAGAAAATTCTTCAGTGTAAGAGTAGTGAGGCTTTGGAACAGGTAGCCAAGAGAAGCTGTAGATGCCTCATCCCTGGAAGTGTTCAAGGCCAGGCTGGATGGGGCTTTGGACAACACGATCTAGTGGGTGGCATCCTTGCATTTTAATATATTTTTTTTTTCCTTTGGCAATAGGCAAGTGATAAAAAATTAAAATAGAGAAGAGCTGGCATTCATATGGACTTGACATCTTCTTTGGTCCTTGCAAAACGCTTTGTAGTCTTTTCTGATACAAAAACTCAGATTATGAAATATTATGCTTGCTAATTTAACATGCCCTAGTTGTTTGAAACTTGGCTAAAAGCCAGATTTGTTATTATTTGATAATTATATTCCACTTGCTGCAGGAAAGAACAGCATAGGCACGTGTGCCTCTATGAAAAGAAAAAAAAAAAAAAAAAAAGGCTACTTAGGAAATAAGATACACAATTTGAAAAGCCAAATCTCTGTCTGATTTAGGCTCACACCAGGTTCTTTCACTTCCAAAATGGGATCTTGAATTAAAAGACTGCTGGCTAATATGGAGGTGAATTTGTATGTCTCTCCATCCATTTGCAGGTAACTCTTGATAAGCAAGGACTTTGGTACAGATTTCATCACATGAGTCTACCTACATTTTACCTGACAGTATATACTGAATTGCAGACTTCTATGATGATCTATCTTTAGTGCCTCTGATAAGCTTTTTGCAAGAAAATCACATCTGTTTTTTATGGCAGTCAGCATCAAAGATCCCCAAGAGAAGAACCCGTACCTTGCCAGAAAGCCTGTGATTCTTCCTTTTCAAAAGCAGATGGAATAGCTGGAGACCTGAAGCTCAAGCACACTTGAAGCACTCATTGCTGGATGCTATCCATACTGAGCACACTGCAGGCTTCTCTGCAGACGACAGCTAGGTTACTCAAAACTGTTTCTGAGGATGCTCCCACTGCAAAATGCAGAGGATGGGAGACTATTTTGATTCCACCATCTTTCAGGCAGAATGGCAGCCATTCTATATGGTGCTTAAGTACACCAGTCAAAACTGATGCCTATACATCCATTGGCAAGGGATGCTCCCAAATCAGTTGCTGGTTAGGTACCAAGACTGCTTCTGTAGTATTCTTAGGATATCAAGTCTGCTAACTCTGGAGATCTTGTCTTTAACTGTGAAAGAGCACTTCTTGATGGACATCCCACTCTATTCCTAACTGCCACTACCTATTTCCAACCTTCCCTTTCATTTGTGCTCATAATTGTGAGGAAGCTGGTTCCACAGACTGAAAGGAGGCTTTTTCCTGATGGCTGAGATCTCCATTGCATCATCAAGCTAAACTAATTTATCTTATGGCTACATGAACATGAGATATACAAGAAAAGCCAAAGAAACAGAAGCTGTGTTGATAGCAAGGCCATCTCTTTTTGATGGAGTTCAAGAAGCATTTGGACAATGCTGTCAGACATTTAGTTTGATTTTTGGGTGGTCCTGTGTGGAGCCAAGAGTTGGACTCAGTTATCCTTGTGGGTTCCTTACAACTCAGGATATTCTATGATATCACTCTGCATAGCCTAAGGCATGCCATCACCCTAGAGGCTAATTCCCCCCCTGTTCTGAATGGAGACCTTAGTACCTAATTCAAGACTGAGGGGCCCATTGCAAGGTTCACTGGCACAATATCTCAAAATAGTTTACACTCCTTGCCATTGTAGCTTAGATATCATCTGGCATGAAAGAAGTAAAGAGAAAATTTAAGATTTCTAAGAAAGTTCTGTGCTAAGGACTGCCATAGATTGTAAATTAAGAATTATGGAAAGTTGTGTAGCTCTTGTTATGGCCTTACATATGTAAGGCCTTAGTCTGTTGTGCTGGTAGTGTCCAGGCATTTTTCAAAATCATTTTCAGGTCGTTAGTGTGGAAAGCTTCAGACATTTTAAGAGTTATGTATTCTACAGATGGCAAAAATATGCTTGTTCACCTGATATTTATTCTGTCTAGAGGTAGTGAGAAATGTAGACAGTTCAAGCATGCAAAACTCTTCTAATTACCAATAGCAAAAAAGATTTTAAGAGTTTGGTCTAGGAGCTTAGAAATGGGTACTGCTAATAGCTGTTATGGGAAGATTCTGCCTTTGGCCATGCTGGGGTAATTTATCACTTCCCTGTACATTATCTGAAATAAAAGGGAATGCTCATTTATTTATTTTGTTGTTGTTTTGTTTTGTTTTGTTTTCTGAGCAGTTTATCCTCCACCGAAGCAGTTTTTACTGTACTGTAGTGTTGCCTACACATTGAATAGACTCTCTATCAAAGACTGTTATCAAAGACTGAACTGTTAGAGAGCAGAATCAGTTCTTGAAATGGGGAACCACAGCAATTTTGGGGGTCTTAATTACTTTGAGAAAATAGGAAGAAAAATCAAAATGAGGGAAAGTGCACACACTTTCATTTCAGCTGAGGATGTTCAAAGTTAAAATTATCACACTGAAATTTAGAAATGTACATTGTAGGCATTTACATTTTAGCTTTATAATCAAGGGAGATATAGGCATTTTATGTGGTTTATTTGGGATATATATATATATATTTCAGGATGAAATTTAGATTCAAATTCCAAAAATGACAATTCCAGAGGGATAATGATGTCTAATAAGTATATACCAACAGGGTAAGGCTCTCTTAAATAAAAAAAAAAAAGAAAAAAGAGAGAGAGAGAGAAGAAATCTTAGACTCATTCAGAAATAGCTTCTATTAACCTTAGTAAAGTTTTATGTGGGTTTAAAAATTAATAACGGTCAAATTGGAAATGACTAGTGATTTTTGGTACCTCTATTTTTAGATATTCACCTTGAGAAAAAACTTTAGAGGACAGGAAAATGCTTAAGACCAGTTTCTGAAGTCATGTGGTTTGGATTTTGATGTAAATAGTGGTGATTAAACACCAATGTTTCAGTTGTTGCAGAGCAACAGGACTTTCAGCTTCTGCTTCTGCCCTGCCAGCAAGGTACCTGGGGGTGCACAGGGAGCTGGAAGTGGACACAGCCAGGAGCTGACCCAGACTGGTCAAAGGGATGTCCCACACCACATGGCATCATGCTCAGCAATAAAGCTGGGGTAAAGAAGGAGGAAGGTGGGGACATTTAGAGTGATGGAGTTTGTCTTCTCAACAAACTGTTATGTGTGATGAGCCCTGCTTTCCTGGAGGTGGCTGAACACCTGCCTGTCAATGGGAAGCAGTGAATGAATTCCTTGGTTTGCTTTGCTTGTGCATGCAGCTTTTGCCTTGTAACCTGTTTTTATCTCAACTCTAGTTCTCACACATTTACCTTCCTGATTCTCTCGCCCATCCCACCTGGGGACAGTGAGCGAGTGGCTGTGGGGTACTTAGCTACCTGCTGGGGCTAAAACACAATACGAAGATTCTCTCCCAGTTTTTGAAAACAGTTCTTTTGCATAGATGTTATTAGAATGCTACACTAAATTTCAGATGCAACACATTTGCTCTATAGTACTTTATTCATTCTTTTATGTCTGGTTACTTCTGCCGGTTGCAAGCAACCAAAGATTTGTTGCTTTGGTGTTTGCATTCTCCAAGTTATAATGATACTTTTATGAAACTGCTTAAGTGGACTAGATATCAAGGTACATTTTCTCCTGGAGGAAATCAGTTCAACATCTCTGTTTTATACCAGAATAAGCCCTAAAATCAGGATATATGATATCTACTGCTCTTCCTCTACTTATGATATCTGTTACTTTATCTGCAGAAGCAAAGTAGCTCAGTTTGACACAAGTTGTCTTTGACAAATCTCCATTATCTGCTGCTCATCTCCTTGTTATCTTCCAGCTATTTACAAATGATCATATTATATGTCTATTTTTTTTTCCCACAGGGACTGAATTTAAGCTGTCTGGTCCATAATTCCATGCTTAGCCACTTAGAAGTGTGGCACAGTTTCACTCTTTTCCACTTTTCTTCTATGACACCCATCTACAAAAATCTAAAATATAAACAGTAGTGGTCCTCAGGCTACCTAAAATATTTCTTCCAATAGCTGAAGATTAAATTCATAACACAAACCTGACTTGAAAGCATCCATATAATAACATACTTTAATCTACTTTTTCCCTATTCCAAGTCAGAAATCCATGCTTTTTTACTGTGTGTTTCTTGAGCTCGCTGCCTCCTACTGTCAGCATTTTTAGTGAAGACTAGAACAAACCCCAAACACTTCACACACTTTCTTTTTCACTCAGCACTGAGTGCTGAGTTCTAGTGCTGATCTCCAAATCCTCCACTACAATTACTTCTTTGTATTCCACCACTAGATCCATGAAGTTATTGAAAATCTTTTTTTTTTCTTTCAATCCTTCATTTTGTTTATCTCAATAAATTCTGACGTTCATCTGACAATAGCTATTAACAGCTGTTAAATCAGGATTTTGCAAAACCAAACAATGGGTTGCATCACAATCTTACAAACTTCAAAAAGAACAGATTTTTAGATCAATGTCTTTAACCTCACATATGGAGAATGTCTTAAGATGTGAGGGGGTCATGCTGACATTTTGTGTATGTAGAAAATACTTTTGCACTATCTTCCATTTAATATGTGGAACAATTGATTGCCACAGAACCCAGTGAAGCCAAGTGGATATGTATAAGTTTCTTTTGCCATTGCAGGACCTTCTCATGATTATACATTTCTGACTACAGCCCAACCATCAGTTTCACATCAGCAAAGGGAATTTGTTCTTTCCTGCTGCGTGCCAGAATTCTCATACCCAAGTCATCACACATCCAAGGATTGTACATGCTGTCTTTACAATAGTATCATGCTGACCAGATACACTGACTTTGCAGCAGCAATTGGGAACAGACAGACTCCCCTACTGGGTAGCTTAAAATGATGTATAAAGAAAGCTTAAGACCTTACAGGTTGGTCTGGACAGACAGTTGTGAATTATTTACGTGATTAAAACTGTGCACTGGCAAAAAGAATATAAATTACCCAAAACATATAAAAGCAAAACTCATTCATTTTATTCAGCTCAGCAGCTTAACACTATGTAAAGGGAAAAAAAAATAATAAAAAAAAATCTTCCCAGCACAGAGAGACTATAAAACATATTTGAAAGCAAAAGGCTGCCATTGGCCTTCTTGGCCACCTGGACACACTGCCGGCTCATGTTCAGGTGAGCATCGATTAGCACCCCCAGGTCCTTTTCCTCTGCACAGCTTTCCAACCACTCTGCCTCAAGCCTGTAGCATTGCATGGGGTTGTTGTGACCAAAGAGCAGGACCTGGCACTTAGCCCTGTTGAACCTCATCCCATTGGCCTTTGCCCATCGACCCATCCTGTCCAGGTCCTTCTGCAGGGCCTTCCTACCCTCCAGCAGATCAGCACTTCTCACTTCTCCCTAACTTGGTGTCGTCTGCAAACTTACTGAGAGTGCACTCAATTAGCTTCTCTACTGGTTTACTGTTTTAATCTGCCTACCCATCCATTGTGCCTTCTCACTTTAAAGGAAGTTCTTCACAACAATCAGTATATCTTCATCATTGTCTGGGTGCCCGTTATCCACTCAAATGAACCTGTTGCTGAACAGTCCTGAACAGTCTGCTATTGTGCTCTTTGGCTGCCATCACCAGCGGTATCTCTCTTCTCATGGACATGCTTCATCTGCTAATACTTCCCTCATGCATGAGGCTTATGGGACCAACACATCTCACTATCAAATTAGGTAGGGCCAGTAACTTAAAAATTATTACACGTGGTTACAAGTACAGCACAGAAGATTGGGTAGTGTTTGCATTTTCCACACATTTCCTACCTTGGGCTTGTTTAACATGGGGAATATGATGTTTGCATGAACGTGTCCATTTATATGTAGTATAACTGTACACTTAGTACTACGCTATATTACTACAACTTGATTTTCAGTTAGCTTACTAACCTAATTGTAATTTATAGGACAAATGTTCCAACTTAACAAAAATAACATCTCGTCAGTTTTTGCTAATAAAAATGAAGTTAATTTAGACTCCTGGGTAATAAGGTAACTTCCAATATCAGCATATCCCTAGTTCATTTACTTATACATAGAATGCTTTTTAGGTCTAAATATTCTCCTGAAAAGGTAAAAGTCTCAGCTTGATAACTGCATTATGTTCATGCAGGAACATTAAATAATAATAATAATAATAATAATAATAATAATAATAATAATAATAATAATAATAAAATAAAAAATCTTCACTTAGAATTCTACTTTAACAGTTTTGGACTGGAGGCTCAGAACTGACAAGTGTAATTAAAGCTTTACTTTAAAATGCTTCTTGGAGCTTATTGGTAGTGAGAAGTATTTCTTCTGCTGTCTGAGCGTTCTGACAGCTGTGCTCAGTGAAATCAGGTTAGTTTTCTCTTAACAAGTGCAAAATAAAGATTTCTACTTTTGTCGGAGGTGTAACAAGCCAGTGAAAATGCCACTGGGCACCAAACCAAACTACAGAAAAAGAACACACCACACAATAATTTAGTGTCAAAAAAAAAAAAAAAAAGACATTTTCACTGTACTTTCACTATTTCAGCCTCTACGGTACATACCCATTCCTGACGCATTTTTAAGGTTTAGCATGTTGTAATAATTTCATAATGTATACCTTTGATAAAGTAACTGATCTGGGAAAGGAAAGATGAGCAATACACTGAATCTAACTGGGCTGCAGCAAAATATTTGATCACTGACATATAAAAAATTCTTAATGAACATGGATGGACAAAATAAGTCACAAAATAAAATTAAAAAAATAATAATAAAATAAAAAAGAAGGTTTTGAAAAAATTGTTATTGCAAATGGAGGTTACAGAACAAAGAGCAATGTGAGAGTTCCTTAAGGAATGGTCTTGCAGTTTAATGAGTATTTTCATTAATGATCTTTAGCTAATGAAATTTGTCACTGAAGCAAATCTGAGAGGCATTATCAATACTATAGAAGATTAAGATAAACAAGGAGGAAGCAATGGACGACCTTGAGAGATCCTAATACAACTTAAATGAAATTCAGCAATAGGGGAAAAAAAATGAAAAAAAAAAAAAAAGTTAAGGACTAAAACCAAGGATCCCTCTTAAAACAAAAACAAAAACAAACAAACAAACAACAACAACAAAAAAAACAGTCTGAAATACAAAAGGAGAGAAGGACCAGGGGCTTTGTCAGTTACAGCAGTTACAGCATGGCTACAATATGATGTACCTGCCACAAAAGGCAAAGCATATAAAATATTCCAGTAGATCTAAGTAAATATTAGGACTATTACACAAAGTCTTTGCTAGCACTAAAGGGAGTACCATGTTGAACTTGGTGGAAGAGGAGAGTTCAGGCTGAACAACTGAACAGAAAAGCTGTATCATCATAGTGAAGGCTGCCTCATGTAGTAAAGTCAAGCCAGAAGCTCCTCCTTAATCTTTTCCAAGTCTTTCCATGCCTGCTGCATTTTTAAGGTTTAGCATGCTGTGATGTCATTTCCTTCTATTAATTCATATGAAAAAAATGTTTATAATAATGAGATGTTTCACTTAGAATCACTTTGACAGAATAACTCATATTCTAAGGAATATCAGGAGATCACTGGTTGATCCATCTGCTGAAAGCAGAGCTAACTATGATGATAGTTGGTCATGACCTTGCCAAATTCTGGTTAACTCCAAGGAAGGAGGCTCGGCTACCTCTCTGGGCCTTTGTTCCAGTCTTTGATCACCCTAAAAATGATTTCTGTCCCTTGTATCCAATTAGAATTTTCTTTGATGCTGTTTTTATCTTTTTCTCTTTTTCTCTTTGTTGTGAACACCTGAGAATATTTGGTTCTTTTTTCTTCATATACATTAGCAGAATGACCATAGAGCAAAAACCAATACTTCTGTAATGGACTACTTCCATTATTATAAACTAATTTTCTTTTCAAGTTAACTCTTGGCAGCCTCCCTTCTAGATCTCTAAAAGTGCATTAGTCCCAGAAATCTAAATTTATTCTTCAGTGTTGTTATGCACAAGAAAGAAATACTTCAAAAGAAGTTTCTGATTTTGAAGGTGGCCTCACTATTGGTTTTAGCTTTGTGCTTAGCACAGACCAAAGGGTAGTCTTTACTTATTTTGTTAGACCTAGCTTTATGGCTTTGTCCATAAAACGTGATGTATTAAAAAAAAAATGTTTCTGAAAAAAAAAAAAAGTAATTAAAAATATCTGGTTAGATATGTTTTTGTTCTTGTGAATTTTAGTTTTAGGCCTCCAGAACTAGGAAGAGATTTGACAAGTATGGCAAAAAGCAAACACTAGGGTTATTAGACAATCATTGTATTCTGTTTTTGTGTGTTTTGTTTTATTTTTCTAAATAATTTATTTTTCTAAATAATTCAAATGTTCAACCCAGAACAATTCCTAAATATCAGCTTTCACAGAAAATGAGTTTGTTCCATCACTAAAAGGCCACTTTGAGTGACTGCTACGGGACACTTAAATTTTTCATCCAGTGAATCAGAAAGTATTATGTCTTTGTGATATAATCTGTTTATGACATTTTTGACATTTACAAGTTGTGAGTTTCTGCCAGGCACACCTGTGTTGCTCCATAAATGATAATGTGTAATTATCACCATTCCTTCAACTTACAGTATTAACTTCTTCTCAATGCACATGCAAAAATTCCTTTACATAATCTTCAATTTCATTTGAAGATCGTGGTATAAACTTACTTAAAAAATGAGAAAATGTCATTCAGAGGAATGGGTTTTCTCTTATGAAATGCATGGAAAAGTACAAATTGTATGGATAGCAAGATTTTAGTCTGACTACTGCAGACAAAACAGGAAAGGAGTGAAGTGGGTGGAAATAAAAATAAGAGAGGTTAACAGTCCTTATAGGTCATCCTTGGGTCCCCTTTGAAGGTGTAAAGCTCTGGAGTATCATTTCCTCCCTAAAATCTGAGAATGGTATGTAAGAAAACAAACAAACAAAAAACTGATTTGGAAAAAAAATGAATAAATGTCAAATCTCAGCAACCAGGAGCTGGAAGGAGTATGGTTCTGTTATTCTTAATAGAATACAATAAATTCTTGCATAGTTAGCCAGAGACTCGATGCCATGACCACTTCCCTGGGGAGCCTTTTCCAGTGCCTGACCATTCTCTTGGTGAAGAAACTTTTTCTACCACCCAGCCTGACCCTCGCCTGTCACAGCTCCATGCTGTTCCCTTGGGTCCTGTCGCTGTCACCAGAGAGCAGAGCTCAGCGCCTCTTGCTCCACCCCTCCTTGTGAGGAAGCTGTAGGCCACCGTGAGGTCATTCCTCAGCCTTCTAAGCTGAACAAGCCAACTGACCCCTGCCCTTTGAACATTTAAAAACTGTAATCAGAAGACTCCTGTGAAGGAGTAGTGATTGATATGACATCTGGCTTAATATGAAATTGGATTTCAAAATATCGCCCTTCTCTTTATTTCCCCATGAACAGTTAGATTTCATTGGAATTTGTTTATAGTTCATTGACTCCCTGTTAATGTCAGTTGTTGCTTCACTAATACTACACCTCCAATTTTGTAACTCCCTTGTGTGCAGCCCTTTTCCTGGTCACTTAATCTTAGGTTCATTTAGAGACTCTCAGTCCTAGAAGAGAAATAAATATGATCTGCATCTGAAAAAGAGAGTGGCAGGAAGAGGCATTGACCTTTGGCCAAAACACCTTCCATAATCCCAGTAATGAAAACCCAGAAGACAAGCAAAAGAAGAAAATCTTTTCCCTCATCTGCATGAAATTATGTTCTCAAACATCTAAAGGAATTTTCTTCCAGTTTTCAGAGATGCATACAAAATGACAGTACACTAATCTTACAATAGGGGCACACAAAAATTAAAAGTATTCTTACCTTTCTCCAGGTGTCAGTGCACCAGTGAGGGAGCAAATTCATCTGGAAAACATAATAAACAAAATCCTGAAGAATGTAGTCCCAATCCAGCTACATACCCAAAGTTTTGAAAAACAAGGAATTTTTCCTGTACGCAGGCTAACAGGGAAGATAATTTTCAAAGCCAAGTACCTTTCATGAGGCATACTTCAGCTGCAGCTGTTTCCTGTTTAAAACCATAAGGATTCTTGCCTGAACGATGCCAGAGCTATGATAATATTGTACTCAGGGAGAGGTTTTTTTTTTTTTTGTTTGTTTGTTTGTTTGTTTGTTTGTTTGTTTTTCCCTCTTTGGAAGATGCTAGAGTGCTTAGAAACCAAACAAAAAATAACTTGCACCACTACTCTAGACTCTAAACCTTAAAATAAGAACACTTTCTTATGATAGGTAATTACTGTTGTCAATCATGGTCCTTGATAAAGCAGACAGAAGTGAAAGGACTTTTTTTTTAATTCATGTTAATAAATGGTCAGTGGCATGCTTTTTTATTTTTTTTTTAAATCATAATAACTGGAAATAATAGGAACATGCCAGCCAAACAGTAGTTTACACAGAATCACAGAATAACAGAATGGATAGGGTTGGAAGGGTCCTCTGGAGATCACCCAGTCCAACCCTTCTGCCAAGGAGGGTCACCTAGAGCACGTTGCGCAGGATGGCATCCAGGCGGGTTTGGGATATCTCCAGAGAAGGAGACTCCACAACCTCTCTGGGCAACCTGTTCCAATGCTCTATCACCCTCACAGTACAGAAGTGCCCCCTCATATTGAGCCAGAACCTCCTGTGCTTCAGTTTTTGCCCATTGCCTCTCGTCCTGTTGCTGAGTACAACTGAAAAGAGACCGGCTCCATCTTCTCGATACCCTCCCCTCAGATATTTATACACATTGATGAGGTCTCCCCTCAGCCTTCTCTTTTCCAGGCTAAACAGGCCCAGTTCTTTCAGCCTGTCCTCATAGGACAGGTGCTCCAGTCCTCTAATCATCTTCATAGCCCTCCTCTGGACTCGCTCCAGTAGCTCCATGTCCCTCTCGTACTGGGGAGCCCAGAACTGGACACAGGACTCCAGGTGAGACCTCACCAGGGCTGAGTAGAGAGGGAGGATCACCTCCCTTGACCTGCTGGCAACACTCTTCTGAATGCATTACATGACGAAGCTAAGGAGTGTTCTCTGGTGATTTCACTGTTCCCTTGTAGGTGCAGGTCCCAGTGCAGACTTGCCCACCAGTCAGGCTGTATACTCACAAGTATGTGCTTGGGTGTAAGGTTGTGCACCAATCTTGATCTCAATTGACAGAAGAGGAGGAGCTAACAGATGTTCTTGACCACCTGACCATGCTGTATATACTATATAATACTAAGTAGTCTGTTAAAAAAAAAAAGGCAAAAAAGCTGGTAAAAGGGCAGGAAGGCATGTGCTGTGACAGGAGGCTGAAGACCCTTGGGTTGTCCAGTCTGGAGAAAAGGAATCTGCTCCCTGCATCTCCCTGAGGAGGGAAGCGCTGAGGGAGGTGCCGGTCTGCTCCCTGGGACTGACGGTATATCACAAGGGAATGGCACGGGGCTGCGCCAGGGGAGGGTCACACTGGGCATTAGGAAAAATTCCTTTACTGTGAGGGTGGTCAAATGCTGGAACAGGCTGCCTAATGAAGTGGTTCATGTCCCATGCCTGTTAGTGCTCAAGGAGCATTTGGATAATGCCCTCATTAACAGCCTTTAACCTTTGTTTAGCCCTGAAGTGGTCAGACAGTTGGACTTGATGATCTTTGTAGGTTCCTTCCAACTGAACAACTATGTGTAACAGCAGCTGTGGCAGTGTTTGAGGCACCCAGAAAGCCAGCAGAAAGGAAGAGTAGTAGTCCTGACCTGACGCTGAAAAGAGAAAAGTCTCTGAGGCAGAGAGTTGGAAGAACAAGACTGCACACTGTGGGAGGGAAAAAAAAAAAAAAAAAAAAAAAAGGTATATGAAGATGTAAAAAGGAGCTGAGTTTTCTTTTCCACCACACTCATTTCTTATGGTGTTCGGGAAAAAATATATATATATATAGTTTGCATGCAGAAAAGCAGGATGACACTTAAAAATACCTGACAAAGAATAACAGATTTTTATCCTCTGAGAAAGAGCCCCTAAAATACCCACATATTAGGTGAGTGATTAGGTCAAAAAATAAGTAATATTGCAAGCAGGACTGGTAAGACCACCTTGTCTACTGTTTTCTGGTTCTCAATCAGATTTGTCATAGAATCATAGAGTGGTTTGGTTGGATGGGACCTTAAATATCTTTTAATTTCATGCCCTCCCCCCCCCCCCCCCCCCCCCCCCCCCGGGCAGGGACACCTCCCACCAGACCAGGCTGCTCAAAGCCCCATCCAGCCTGGCCTTGAACACCTCCAGGGATGGGGCATCCACAGCTTTTTGGGGTAACCTGTTCCAGTGCCCCACCACTCTCACAGTAAAGAATTTCCCCCTGGTATCTAATCTGAACCTACCCTCTTTTAGTTTAAAGCCATTCCCCCTTGTCCTACCCCCTGACAAAGAGTCCCTCCCCAGCTTTCCTGTAGCCCCCTTTAGGTACTGGCAGGCCGCTGTAAGGTCTCCCCGGAGCCTTCTCTTCTCCAGGCTGAACAACCCCAACTCTCTCAGCCTGACTTCACAGGAGAGGTGCTCTAGACACTCGATCATCCTTGTTGCCCTGGACTTGTTCTAATACTTCCACGTCCTTCTTGTGCTGGGGTCCCCGGAGCTGAATGCAGGACTCCAGGTGGGGTCTCACAAGAGCAGAGCGGAGTGGGAGGATTACCTCCCTCACCCTGCTGGCCACACTGCTTTTGATGCAGCCCAGGACACGGTTGGCTTTCTGGGCTGCAAACACACATTGCTGGCTCATGTTGAGCTTTTCATCAACCAGCACCCCCAGGTCCTTCTCAGGGCTGCTCTTAATCCATCTTCCACCTAGCCTGTGTTTGTGCCTGTATTTGTGCTTCTCAAATATGACCTGAACAGTGGGTCTGTCTGAAGAATGTTTCCATGCTGAAGGGCTGACTCAGATTAATTATTTCTGTACAAGTTTCCAACCAGAAAAAAAAAGGGGGGGGGGGGGGGGGGCGGGGGGGGGGCGGGGAAGATCCATTGTTTCCAAGGGAAAAGATATTTTCTCTGTCCAGATTAAAAATCAGATCTGGTGATCTTCTGGAATTCCGCCTGGAATTCCTGTGTTTTGATTTAGATTCTAATGGTGAATTTTTGATAATGATGTTCTTATTGTATGTCTGGATAGGGCTCTTTGTCCTGCTGCAATGAGATTAAGAACAAGCAAAGGAAAGAAGGGAGTAGGACTAAAAGAAAAGTGAGAGCCAGATGGTTTAAGGAAATATTGGACTGTCTGTAAAGTGATGCTCAAGGGTCTGATTTGCAGAGAAGCTAATCCTTCACAGCTGCATTGTGAAATTTTGGGAGCTGTTCTTGACCATACTGGATACTATGCAGTGTTAAGTAGTAAGCGCTTTTCAACCCAAATCATCCAGCTCCAATGGGCAAGAACTCAGTCCTTGCTTATTTTATGCAACAGATCTTCCACTGTGACGCTGGGAAATAACCTCCCTCCATTAAGGTCCTGTGGGAGTAACTTAATTCATGTTTCTGAAGCCCATATATACCACACCAGTGAATGCAGTAGCTAAGATGTTGAGAGGATTAATACTCCTCTATTCGATACAGACAGATTTGAGGACCTGGCTAAGGCATTTTTCCTATGGGTGGGGGAAAGCACAGGTATATAAAACCCACAGTATAATCTTACCTCTGACATTTTCTACCTTTCAAGTGTTAGGCTTCGCAGCCTTGAAAACATTCTCTTTTGTTGTTGTTTTTTTGTCTGTAATAAATATAGAAAGAGACAGAGGTTAAAATGTACATCATTTGTCTAAAAGCAGTCTTTGTGTTCCCTCCCCTTTGTCTCTGGAGTGATGTCCCCTAACGCTTATGTAAAGCTAATAAAAGGGAGAGAGAACCTGGATCTTTTATCATTCACTGCAGAAAACACAATTCTGTATTTATACAGCAAAATATGAATTATTTACCTGATGGACCACAGTGGCCTCTGAAGAACAATGCTATCTGTCTTGCTAATACATTTTGAACACACATGCGTTGGGAGAAAAACAACAAAAAAATGTACAAAATCTTAATCAAGTGCATTTAAATTTAAATTAACTAAACATCAACATAAGCATTTGTAAACCTTTTGATCTTCCTTAAAATAAATAAATATATGTATATATTTTTTTCTAGCTATCTCAAACACTTGTTCACACTGAGGTTAACAATTTACCCTAAATCTTACTTTCCAGGGTATTTTTTCCACACAAATACGTCTATCACATATATTTCTATTCTAAAAGTACACATTTCTACTTTTAACACTTCCCTGATGCATAATAAACGTAGTGTGTTATCAACTTTCACCATTTCTAATATAGTTCTAGGCAGAATATGGCTGATTAAAATTAATAAAGTTTTTAATCTAATTCGTTAGTTGTTCAGTATATTTGTGGAGGGTTGCCATATAATTACAAGACATTCAATAGGCTTTGGCTTCAGCATATACCAATTTTTATAGTCAGCTAAAAATGAATAATTCAGCTTATTAATTAGTTTATGCTTATTAGTAGGATAGAGTACATTTTGAAAACTTAGGCTTTTAAAGCAGCACTTGTTAATTTGATGACCACATAACTTAGAAATAATTACATAATACTTTAAAAGAAAGTTTCCCATTCTTGATGGGAAACTTCAGGTTTACATACACATTTTTAATGGTGTTAATAAGAAAGCAACAAAATGGACAGGTGTAGTCGACTGGGGTCTGCTAGGAAAAGTTCTGGAGTTTTTTGTTGCAGTTGTTGTTTTGTTGTTGTTTATCCATATTGTTTTTACAATGTTACTGCTTGAAGCCTTACCCAAGAATGAGTTTTATTTTCCTATATATCAAATGAGTTACATCAGGATGGTGACCTGTCACTAGTGGGGTTCCCCAGGGCTCCATTTTAGGACCAGTCCTCTTCAATGTTTTCATAAACAATTTGGAAAACTTGAAGGTTTTTTGAGCAAGTTTGCAGACAAAATCAAATTGGGTGGAGTTGTTGACTCCATCAAGGGTGGTGAGGTCTTGCAGAGAGACCTAGATGGGTTGGAGAGCTGGCCAATCACCAACAATATGAAGTTGCCAGATTCTGTACCTGGGAAAGGGCAACACTGGCTATACGTACAGACTGGGGGATGAGATGCTGGAGATCAGCCCCGCAGAAAGTGATCTGAGGTTTTTGGTCAACAGCAAGCTGAACGTGAGTCAACAGGCTGAAGTATTTTATTCCTTTTAATAAGCTTCATATTTGTGATAAATCTTATAAAACACTGAGCTGTTGACATGGACAGTAGGGCTGTGGAATAGTAAAATATCAGTAGATTAACAGAATTACTGAGTTAGAGGAGAGAGGAAATTCAGAAGATATTAATAAATTAAGCCAAGATTAAATTTTTGTTAAACTGCTACTGATGCAGCAAGTTAAAATGACTAGGTTCAGATGAAATATTAAGTAGCATCTGAAAAACGGAGTACTTCTGAGTTAACCTCTCCAAAAGTGTTGGGCAGACATCTCCATTCACTTGTAAAAAATCTTCTCTTAAACACATTATATATTAAAAACAAACCAACTAACAAATTAAAACAAAAACAGCCTGCAAGGAGGCAAGATTCTGATAAGGAGAGTCTCAGAAAAGTATACCTCTATTAAAAATAAAATAATATATAAATTAAGATAAAGACCACTAAAATACCTTGATGTTTTTACCTAGTGAGGAATGCATCCTACTATATATATATATATATATATATTTCTTTGCTTTATTCCCTTAGCTGCTACTGGTCTGCTGACAGACATAAACAAATTGTTTAAATCCTCCCCATTTCAGCTTCCCCCTTAGTAAATCAAGACTGGTACTTAACCTGTTTTGCAAAGTACTCTAAGATCTAATGACAGGATTCCAAGTTGGGAGCTCAGGGCTATGGTAAATATGACATTTTGGCATACAAAAATGATTATGCTTTTAATTGAATTACAAAATATAATTAATCTTGAAGCTTGCTATTATGCGATAGAAGAGATCAAAATTGTGACAAATTATCTGTTTTATTGTGTCTTCTATCATAATTATGTTTTTATAAAGTATGTTACAAAACTCAAGAATGTTCTTCTTACTGTTGTAATTATAAATGTCCAGGAAGATATTTTTGTTTTGTTTTAAACCAAGAAAAAAATTATATTTTCAAAGACCATGAGGATCCCTTGGACAGGTTGTGGAGCACTCTGGAACACTTTGAACTGCAAGCAAAGAGGAGCTCTAAATATTTGAATGCTATTTAAGAGTAGGACAAAATAACAACAACAAAAATATGATTTGATGGCAACAAACTGTAATTGGGTAAATATTAATAATTTCTTTGGTGCTAATTTGAGTATGTGATTCCCATGGTTTGTCACATTTATTTCTTTACCAAACTGGTCATGCAAAGTTAAAGTTAAGTAAGATGACCTCATAACAGGTATTAATTTATGACTGTTCTACTAAATAGTATCTACTCTACCATGAATTTTATCATTTTACCATCAGATAAATCTAGTCTGGTGCCAGTCTGGTGTAGGTCTAATTTGCTTAAATGGTCCCTAATTTAATATTACTGTACTGTAGGGAATGTTTCAGCTCCTTAAGCTCTACCACCAAACACATAGAACTGGGAGACCTGATGACAAGTCTTACAATTGTAAATGGAGGTTACAAAAACATTTAATACTTTGGCCTTTTCCATGTCTTTTGTCAGTATGTCTCCTGTCAAATAAGCAGTGGATCTACATTTTCCTTAGCCTCACTTTTACTGTGAATGTATGTACAGAAACTCTTCTTGTTACACATCAGATAACCTGCTACTTTCAACTCCAGGTGAGCTTTGGCCCTCCTAACTCTATTCCTGTATTCTCAGGATTATTATTATTATTATTAATAATAATAATAATTAATTATTATTATTGTTGTTGTTATTATTATTTATTATATTCTTCCTGGATAGACCATCTTCTGTACACTTGTGTGTGTGTTTGAGTTTAAACAGGCATTCTCCCTTCTTTCAAGCTGGCTTTCTGCCATACCTGCTTGACTTTCTGCATGCCGTAAATGGACTTCAGAGTAAGTTGTCATTGAACACCATCTAGATCTTCTGGATCCCTTTGCCCTTCATAATAGCATAGCATGATGTAATGATCATCATACGCCTGATCAAGCTAAAGTTTACACTCTGAAGTTCAGAGTCTTTAGTTTACTACTCACCTTCTTCACTTTCCTCAGGATCTAAAACTCCAGCATGCCATGGTCACTACAGCCAGGATTGTCTCTGATCTTTACAGTCATAATTCTTCCTTATTATGACTGGCAGGTCCAGAACAAAACATTATTGTAGTCAGCCCATTTGACACCCGAGTAAAAACTAATACACACTCCATAATTCTAGGTTTCTAGATTTCTGATATACTGCTTTCCAAAAGATATCACAGTGGCTTATATTCCCCATGAGAACCAAACACTGTAGTCATTAAACTTCTTCCAATTAAAGAAGGTTTCATTCACATCCTCTTTCTTGTGATCACATGGTCTGTATTAAACACTGACCATGGCATCCTCTTCTTTGCCCTCCCCTTTGAACATGACACACAAGTTCCATGCATCTGAGCTCTTTCTTTTTGCAAATACAAGCCTCTCGTTCTTTGTCTTCTTTCCTTTCTTTTTTTTTTTTTTCCTAAAGACACTCTATCCATCTGTCACAGCATTTCTGTTGTGCAAACTATGCCATCACATCTCCATAATCCCAGTAACATCATAAGTCTGCAACTGCTCAGGGACTTCTAATTCCTCATATTTATTTCACATACTGCATGCATTTAGGTAAAGATATTTCAGGTGAACTTCTCATCTCACTTTCACCTTACTCAGAAGAATAAGGGAGACCGCCAAGTCATGCCTTCCCTTGTACACTTTTCTCTGCATTTTCCTAATTATGTGTAAGCTTTGAAGTATGTATTCCAGTTAAATTAATTTAAGCTCTCCTCAGTACATTAGCATGTCTATTAGCAAAGATGTTCTTGCTGCATATCATCAGGTAGATTTCACTTCTTCCCAGAAAAACTCATGCTTTGGAGAGGGTTCCAGAAGAAGCCGAAGAGACCTTCTGGCAACAACAGCCATAAAGGGTAGAGCTGATAGATACCTGGGCTTCTGTGCCCTTCTCCTATCTCCAAAAGTCCTGTAGTCACTCTTGGTCTTGCCAGCATCTTCACTGATAATATGGTGCCTATATGGTGAAATACTAAAGCTGGATGTGATGATGAGTCAGATGTGCCCTTCACCTGACTTTTATCTGTAATCATCATGTTATTTTTGCCATACATCACTGAAGAAATATTTATGTGGATTTCCACAAGACATTTCAATAACAGCTCCAAACAGCAGTTGTGGAGCCATATTAGAGGGTGCTGGGAACACAAGATAACAAGCTCTTTGGAGAGGTAATATAGAATCGTATCATTGAATCATTGAATCACAGAATCATAGAATGGCTTAGGTTGGAAGGGACCTTACAGGTCATCCAGTTCCAACCCACTAAATTAGGTTGCTGAGGGCCTCCATCCAGCCTGTCCTTGAGCACTTCCAGGGATGGGACATCCACAACCTCTCTGGGCAACCTGTTCTAGTGCCTCACCACCTTTTGAGTGAAGAATTTCCTCCTAACCTGTAATCTAAATCTCACCTCTTTTAGTTTAAGAACAGAGGAGCGGCTGAGGGAGCTGGGGTTGTTTAGCCTCGAGAAGAGGAGGCTCAGGGGAGACCTCATCGCTCTCTATAGGTACCTTAAAGGAGGCTGTAGAGAGGTGGGGGTTGGTCTGTTCTCCCACGTGCCTGGTGACAGGATGAGGGGGAATGGGCTAAAGTTGCGCCAGGGGAGGTTTAGGTTGGATGTTAGGAAGAACTTATTTACTGAAAGGGTTGTTAGGCATTGGAATGGACTGCCCAGGGAGGTGGTGGAGTCACCATCCCTGGAGGTCTTTAAAAGACGTTTAGATGTAGCCCTTAGTGATATGGTTTAGTGTAGGACTTGTTAGTGTTAGGGCTGAGGTTGGACTAGATGATCTTGGAGGTCTCTTCCAACCTAGACGATTCTGTGATTCTGTGATTCTGTGATCCTCACTTGTCCTGTCATTATCTGATTAAACAAAAAGTTGTTCTCCATCTTTTTTATAAGCCCCCTTTAAGTATTGAAAAGATACAATAAAGTCTCTCTTCAAACTGAACAGCCCCAGATCTCTCAGCTTTTCTTCATAGGAGAGGTGCTCCAGCCCACTGATCATCTTCATGGCCCTCCTCTAGACTCTCTCTAACAGGTCTACATCTTTCTGGTGCTGGGGGCTCCAAAACTGGATGCAGCAATCTATTTGGGGCCTCAGAAGGGCAGAGCAGAGAGGGACAATCACCTCCCTTGATCTGCTGGACATGCTTCTTTTGATGCAGCCCAGGATGCAGTTCACCTTCTGGGCTGCAATCATGCACTGCTGGCTCACATCAAGCTTTTCGTCTGCCAGAACCTCCAAGTCTTTCTCTGCAGGGCTGCTCTCAATGAGTTCTTCTCCCAGTCTGGACTCCTGTCTGGGATTGTACTGACACAGGTGCAGAACCTTGCACTTGGACTTGTTGAACTTCACTGGGTTCATGTGGGCCCACTTTTCAATATGTCTTGTGAGATTTGAGGAAAGGCAGGATGGCTTCATACCTTCACTGGATTTATACTAGTCCAAGCAGCATGTGGATCTTGTCTTGGAACATAGTGACAAAATAACAAATGACTGATTATTTTTCCTGATCAGGACATCATTAACTTTGTACTAATGCTCCAACAACAAATTTGAATAAATTGTATGATTCACCATTCAGACAAGTATGCACCACAAGACAGTGGATTACCTCCTGTCTGTCCTTACGACAAACTTCCTTACTTGTGCTGTGCAAAAAATATCACTTTCATCACTTGTCTTGTCCCGTCACTATTTCACTAGGTAATTTCACATGATGCTCATTGCTGAATAGTTTTCTTTACTGTAAAATTGTTTGTATCAATTTGTGCTGATTGCATCAAATAAATAACTTGCCAGGACTTTAATACATTTGATAGGTACAAGTGCCAGCCTTCTGTCTCAATGTAGTATTTAAGGATAAATAATCATTTTTCCTTGGTCCAATCTATTTTCCACTTCCATCATTCAAGCTAGTTTTAAAATCACATTCCTATTTTTTTTTGTTTTGTTTTTTTGATCTTTTTTTCCCCCCAAAGAATGTCCTTTATCCTCAGTAAATTAGGAATAGAATCATAACTAACCCTTGCCTTGCAGCACTGTAACTTTATTTATTTATTTTTAGCTCAATTACACTAATGCTCAGCAAAAGCTAAGTAAATCCTGATTTCTCAGTTAACGTACTTTACTTTAAAATGGGAATTATTAATCATTTAGTGTGCAGTACCACAAGGCTGTGGATGAATATCTGCTGATAACCATCACTGAACTACTCTGCTGCTGCCAATTGTGTTGCTATTACAATAAACTGAAATAGATTATTTAGATCCTGAACACTTTGCAGTGGGGATTATGTCTGCTTTCTCCCATCCCCCATCTACTGCAACAGAGAGCTAGCTGGTATTATTTAATGAACGATGAGAAAAACAGAAAGGGGATGCTCCTTAAGGTAGGGGAGAAGCTGGATCCATTTACTACCAGGCTTTGCAACAGCTGGCTATGTGAGATGCTGATCGATGGAGATCATCCTTAGTAGCAGCCGTCTGGCCATGGGAGAACTAACAGAGATACTTACCCCCAGGAAGTGTGCAGTGCAAAATGTCCCTTCAGGCACCTCTGATAACTCACATGTGTACCAAAGTACTAACTCATTCAAATGTTTTCTTCCTTCTCACACTATTAGTCTCAGTTCCCAACACCTCTCACAGGAAAAAGAACAAATACAGAAAATAATTATAACAAAAAGCAGCAACAACAACAACAAAGCTCCTTTCTTTCCCGTGACAGTTCTTAACCTTTCCAGGTACTGACGTGCAATACCCACATTGTACAAGTTTCCTTTTCCTCCTTTGCATGCCCATCCCCAGCTCTCACCACTTATTTCATCCCTGACACATCTGCTTGGAAACCTGGGATGCAGGATTTGTCCTACCTAGATAGGTAGGATCACCAGCAAGGTGAGCTGGGAACTACCAAGATTATGCTCAACAGCTTATTGCCCCACTGTCCTGTCTCAAAAGGTTATCTTGAAGAAAACAGCTGTGTGCTTATATGCCTATGGAGCAAAAGCATATTCAGTCTGTTCCCATCTGTGAAGAGAGGCCCTGAGAGAGTCTTTGCCTGAGTGAAACTCTCTTCTTGGAGCAAGACTAACAGAGTTGTGTGAGATATCGTATTTCTATTCACAGAAGGGATTATAACATATATATATATATATACATAAAATCTGCATCTATTTCTTTTCTTAATGAAAACAAAGGTAATTCAGTTTTTCTCAGGAAAAAAAAAAAAAAGTGCTAGGAAAAATTCAATGAATCACACCAAAGCTTGCATTCTGAAACAAAACACTGAACAAAAAAATACTTTTTGATTGAAGTTGTATGCTAAAAGCATAACATTTGTAATACAAGAATACATCTACAAAATAAATAAATAAATAAATAAATCTGAAAAAAAAAAGAAAGCTTTAAACACTGTGTTCCATTTTGAGAACTATTTTTTTGTTGTTGTTGTTTCTGTTTCTTAGCCCAGAATTTCATCTGGATGAGCAGGTTCTTGGGTGAAATGGTTGGTTTTGATCAAAAGGTAATTTTCTGATCTACAATATTCTCTTGGAAATCCTAGACCAATTCTGCTGAAATCCTTGAAATGGCTGCCCCGCTCGTCAGCTATATCCACCAGACCATGCCAGACATACTGGGCTCTGTCTCTCTTACTGTAAATTCATTTAGTTCTGCTAGCTTCTGATGTTTTTCTGATGCTTTCGATACAGCCCACTTCTGAGCTTGCAGACTGAATCTCGTCCAGGGATAGGGTTGAATCTGCTTACTGTGTTTTTTTCTACATTGTGTAGAAATATCTTCGTGCCAGATTCAAGAGGTCTTTGCTTTTCCAGCCTCTGCAGCCTGAAGTAGGACAGTGATGAGGAATAATATGAAGAAGAATTATTAAAGCTGAGTAATCCTTCCTTATGACAGAAGTATCTCTTATAAATAGGTCCAGTTTTAACAAGAGGAAAAAGAACAGAGCTCTTTTAGGCACAGCTAGTGCAGTATTTCTGCTGTAAGTCATGCTACACAGCAGTGGCTTCACAAGTCTCATTTTATCCATGGTGTAGATTTGCCTGCATTTGACTTTTCTTATTACTCAGATTCTGTGGTGTGGTTTTGAATTTATTGATTAATAGTCCCAAGTATGATGTAGGTACATGCACATACCAATGGAAAGATAAAGGATATTCCCCAAAGAGCTTTTGGGGCTATTCTGGATAAAGAACAAGCATAGCACATTTCATCTTGTATCCAAAGTATTTTTCAAAGCATCCCATCAATTTAAATCCTCTAGGTGTGGAATTAATAAGGATTAGATAAATTCAATAATCTATATAATCTTCAGAAAGTGATAACATTGTTTAGCTCTCTCTTTATAACAATAATCTCTTTATCCATACTAATATGAAATGTCAAAGTTTCTATTACCATACATCTCAGTTTCAAGCCCTTACTAAGGCAAAACATCCCCTGAAAAAAAAATGTCAGAGAAAGAACTTTTTGACTTTCCAGTGGATTGCTATTCATGCTAAGCAAAATATACACCACTTAGATACAAAACTTTTTTAAAGCAGTGTTTAAATATTATGTAAGGTTCTGTTATCCTTCCGAAAGGAAAAAAAATCACTCCCTCCATTGAGGACAATGACAAAGGAACCCTGAGGATTAAGAACCTTCAAACATTTCTAAAGATATCATATCTTTATTAGTTTTCAGTTCATCCCTGGAGAAGAATTTGACAGTTGTCCCCAATTAGCAAAGTCCAAAATTAATTCGCTTCAATCAACAGAACTAAAAACCTTAACATGTTCATTAAGAATACAACTAAAGACTTCATCCAAAGAGATTTACAGGAACTAGAACAGAAAGTTAATTCTGCTGAAGTCTGAAGAATTATTAGCTATTGATACTAAAATGGTTGGTTTTCAAGCAGAAACACTGCTTGATCAAGATAAATAAAACACGGATGTCCACATAAATTTTTATTTAATTTTTATTAATATAGTCAACATTTAGCAAAAAAATATTGACCTGGATTGTATTACAAACCTTATTTTCCTTCATTTTACTGTTACATCGTATCTCCCATCAAATCTTTAATTAACATGAAAAGAGAGCTGATAATTAGGATGATCATCCAGAGGTCAAGCAAACCCACTGAGATTTAATATAAGCTAAGAGCAGAGTTCTAATCAAAGGAGTGTAATTTCCAATCAAACCTTTAGAAGATAATTTTCATGGCTTGAATTTGCAAACATTTAGGTAAGTATGTTAATAAACTTTACATATGTAAATAACCCTGCTGAGGGCAATAAAACTAGTCAGAGGTGAAATGGCACAGTTGTAAGCATAGCGAAGGTGAAGGAGTTGAGCAGCAGAGCTTTAAATGGCTACGGATTTCCCTAAGATCTGCCAAAATCATTGGAAGGTGGCAGAACAGCAGTACATACGTGTCCAACTAGACACTGGATGCACATGCATAAGTGCATGTTTAATCCTATAGTGCCAGACACTCAGAATCTGTCTGTAGGATGATTCTTCTTATTCCTCTGCCTGGACAGAAAGCAAGAAAGTTTTAGCAAGAACAAACTTGTCATTATCACCTCTTCCACTTGTAATATACACATTTCAGAATGATAGCTAACACCTTTCCCACAGTGTTTTGTTTTAAGGACTATCACTGCAAACCAAATAAGATGTTCAAAAACTCAGGCTGTTTCAAGGAGGAGTAGGAACTTCAGTTTGCCTTCTGCTTTCTTAATGCTGCTTCTTAAGGCAAACCTGGGGAACAGCATGGCCACCAGGGATTCTGCAGTCAGGCAAAGCCCCATCACTGATACAGGTAGAAGAAGCTTTTTCTTTTCAAGCTTTATTACCACTATCTTGTAATCAGAAGAAAATCTTATTTAGACAGTAAAGTGAACTTAATTGTCAAAAAGGAGAGAAGATTCCCTTTTACGTTTATTCCTTTTTTTTTCTTTTTTTTTCTTTTTTTTTTTTAAAATTATTGTGGCGGCTCATTTTTAGGCTGTGTTTTTCTTAGTGAAATTCACAGATATCTCTGCTTTCCTCTGTTATTTACTGCAGAAAACTGTTCACACAGCTCATATTCATATTTTCTTTCCCAATTTGCACATCTATGGTTGAAAGCACCACCTTCTGGCCAGTGTGCACTGAAATTTAAGCAGCAAGCAGCTGAAACTCTTCATATGTCTTTACCTAACATATACTACAGAAGATGGCATGTTTTTATTATTGCAAGAGTGATAGCTCAATACATACAGTTGCAATACAGAAATTGTTACTAAATGGGTTAGTCCAAAATATGAAGATCTGATTTTTCTTATGTCACCATAATATTAAAATTCATATTTTAAAGACATGGAAAAATGAAGTTAAAACTGTCAGTGAAATTATCTTGGAAAATATTAATATTCCCATTTTGGTTTTAGGTGTTTGGTAAAAATGACCCATCCCACAAAGTATGAATAAATTTGCTTAGCTTAATATATGCAAGTACCATTTAAATTCTTAAGATTAATTTCATGTCTAAAGCATATGTAGGTGTGATTGGAGCTGGTAACAGACGTTAAATTTGCAGCATCTGCATTTGCAGTACTTGTGTATCCTGCCACATTTCTTACAATTATCATACAATCTGAAAAAAAGAGACTAACAATTTAAGACCTGTCACAGTATCATAAAAAGCAAAATAAGGAGTTATTTAACAGAAACGCATGGTGGAGATTAAGGAAATCATTCTGCACTGCTCTGTGACTCATTCAGCTTCTTCCAATTGTTCTCCCTTTATTGCCTTTTTAGTATTTGATCTCTCTGTGGACCCAGTCAAATCCTCTCACTTATGTTTTTGCTAAAAGAAGATATATCACACCTCTTCATTCATTTCCTAAGGAAAAAAAAAAAAAAGGACAGGAAAAAGGTTTTAAAAAATGTATTTTTTTTAAATTTCTGATTTATGCAAAAGACATGCTTTTTTGATGGTGAGATATTGATTAGGTGAAAAAGGCTGATTATTTATTCACTCAGAACTCACTGTTCTTGTAATTTTTCTTTTATCTTGCATTTTTCTCACAAAATTTGATAATAAGTACACAGTCTAAGCTTCAAGATATTTTGCAATCAGTTTTTAAAGAATGGCATTCCTGGCTCAATTAGTATGAACTCTACAGCCTCTATTTCAAACATTTGGAGTAATATTTTGGCCCCTGAGCTCCACAACAAAAAAAATCTCAGCGGTTTTAAATGGGCCAGACTTCCATCTGTGTGTTTCAAAATGCACAAGCTGGCATGGCATGCAGGACTACTACAGAAACTGTGGTTCTTCATCTTTTTTTAGGCTGTAAGCATTTGGGGAGTTTTGTGCAGCACTTCCCACTTTATGCTCCAACTTGCTTATTTTCTAAAGGCAAGCATAGAATGATAAAAATGAAACCAGCAACTGGAGAGCATTAATGAGGAAATAAACACAAGGCATATCCTGAACAATAATTCTTTGCAACCACCCCTGTTAAATCAAGGCAGGACTTCCAGGGAGCTGTGCAATTATCTCTCTTTGCCACTGAGCACCTCGTGGCCTGTTAATGCTTTTTGTTTGCATCACCACTGCCCATTTTATGTCCACCTGGTGATATTGGCAACTCACTCAGTTTAAAGTAATACTGTAATATTTCCACAAGAAATGGAGAACAACAGACGAGAATTATAAATTGTGTCAGACCCAGGGGAGATCTAGGTGAGTGTCCTAACTACTCTGCTATGGAGGCTATTCTGTTTAATTAAAGAGGTCCAGCTTAAGGCTGTGAATGACGCTTGAATCAGGATGAACCATAAGTAACCAAAAGTGACAATAATATAGGATATATCTCATTTTTGTCTGCTGAGGAATGTGAGTGGTCCTGCCTGGTGGTATGAGCTCTGAGAGACCCAGGTACAGCTCACCACCACAGGGGTTATGGTCCTTGACCCATTCCATACATTACAAGTATGTATCTCAGACCCAGTCACCCATTGCCTTTAAATTTGCTCCTCTGCCTTTCATAGCAGTTGACCAGGTTTCACAACGTACTGTCAAGTGTACAGAGCAGATGGCCCATCATTTCTTCTACTTTCTCCACAATTTAATATCCCCTTTGCTTTCTGAAGTACTGCACTTCTCTGCTATAATCATAATGCCCGAGTACTGAAAACACTAAACAAAAGCAGCTCAGCCAGTCACTGATATCTACCCCAGTGATTTGTCATGAGAAACACAGAGCACTCATCTCCCAGAAACACCAAGCTTTCCTATAAAAGCATGTTACAGAAACAGGCCCTGGAGACTTATTTTGTGATATAACTTCCTAACGTAGTGATTAATTCACAGTAATTTACAATGAGTTATTTGAGTATATCTTTCACGATGGTGTGATAAAAGCTTGGCTTCATGTTGATTTTTTGGCTTGTTTTGTTTCACCTGGTGCCTGAATTTGTTTTGTGTTATATTTTTTTTTCCTTTTATTGCTAAGATAAAGAAATCTGCAACTGTGAAGAGATGTTTGACTATGTGCTTTATACTTCCAGAAATGAACGGAAGATACATTCCTAGCACAATAGCACCAAATTCTGTGCATTTCTGTTGCCTTCCAGGCACCAGCAAGACTCACTTTCATTTCAGGATTTTCTTCCAGCAAAGTAATTTATATAAGTCAAATGATTTTTAATTTTCACAAGAGAAATTTATAAAACCCAGCACAGCTCAGTTTTTGCTACAGCTGCCGCCTCCTTAGTTATTTATATGGCAATACAATACAGCAAAGCAGGAACACGAAGCCATGCTGACAGAAAATGAAGATAGCATAAACAATATAGATTACAGTAGTAAAAGAAAAGCCTGATATAAACCACTACAAGTGGAATCAAGAAAAAACTGTATGAAATATCAGATTGTTGAGAGTGAGTTCAGCAACACAGATGCAGCTGAGAAGCAGAAAATATCAGTGTTATTTAGTGTCAGTTGCCTTTTCCTGTTTTCTTTTACCTGCATTTAATGTTCAGGCTGTGGTTTCTCTGGGATCAGGAAGGTATTTACTTACTCATTGAAACTGCATTTAGATCACCAAAACCCTGACTTTGTAGGAGCTTCTAAGTGCAGCAGCAATAAAATAAACCACTAAATATTTTTTTAAAAAATGCACAAAACCATTTCAGACATGTTCATCTTTCTTCCTCAGAGAAAGAGAGAACAAGACACACAATATATGTGACCACAATGACACACTCAATTGGTAAGCACTGACACATTATAGGAAGCACCAAAGAACAACCACTTACACCTTTATTATTATTACTATTATGTATTTTCTTAAGAAAGAACAGTATAGCCAAGCTGTCTTTGAAAACAAAAATATTTTAGTCACTTAAAGTACCAGATATTAAGCAATAGACTAGCTTTCCCAAAAGAGAAATTCTGGATGTCCAGCCTGCTACACCACTGATCAACCTCATCTGCAGAAGCGCTGAGCAACTGCCTAATGTGAAAGCCAGCTTCTTTCTGAATGTGCACCCAAGGTACTGCTTCATAACTGCTGCAACCGGCGACCTAGCTGTTTGGTGACACTCGTGAACAAGGGACACATGGAATTGTCCCTGCAAGAGCAAGCAGGGATAGACATTCAGTTGCTCCATGTTTTCAAAGGCATTCACACATCTTTGCTGCCCACTCTTCCAAACTGAGTTTGCTTTGAAGAGAGGTCACATTGGCTGGCAACTTTGGAAGTTAAGGCCTGCAGGAAATCAAGGTTATTTTCACTGTGCTGTGAAAATGTTCTAATTAAGATAAAAACAGAAAGGAAATTCAGACCACAGACTTTTAGCTGGCACATACTCATCTCTGGAGTAACCGGTACTTACTCACTCTCTCACTTTTTCATATATTAAAAGCTGGGATACAAAGATGGGTGCCCTGTGCCTTGTGCATTCTCCTACTTTTAGCCAAAATGACAAGGATCAAAAAAGTTTGGGGCTCAATATCTTTCATCATTGTTGGTCATATCAGACGGGAAGTAATTCTGGCTTCATTTTTCCATCTCCTTACCTGATACTAGCTGGTGTAGGCCATCTCACATCAGTTGAGCAATGCTTATTTATAGGTTGTGTTCCTATTTAAATAGCTACCAGAGGATAAGGTCCTACTGCTTGTGATCTCAAGTAACAAACTTCATTATCGGGTCATATCCACATTTTGATCACTCCAGATAGCTCTGCATTAACAGGCAGAATGCATCCCCTCTCTGAACAAACATAACAAGGTTTAGTGTAATGAGAAAGAGAAGAAGTGAGAATCCCAGCTATTATAAATGTCAGTCTTTTGGACAATACCACACCAGGATCAGGAGCTACTATCTTAGAACAACTCTTTAGCAAAACTGTCATTGCAAATAAAGCTACTGCAAGTTGAATGAACTAATACCATTTATTATCAGCTTATTATTGAGTTGTTAAATCATCAGAACAATTATTTTGATGTAACCTCTCTCTGGCTTTGGACTGAAATCTCCAACAGAAGGGGAAAAACATTTTTTTGTTGTTGTTTTCATTTTAGCTCTAGAGCCAGGAGTTCTTCAGGCATTAGTAATGCCTTTGTCAAGGGACTAACAGTGTCAGTTCCTATTTGTGTCTCAAAACTTCAGGGAAATGGATACTTAACCAAACAGGTGTTCAGGGAGAACGGGGTGGGTGAAGGGAGGGACACCTTCATAGAAAGAAAGAAAAAAAGGAACAAAAGAAAAAGCAGATTGGTGAACAACAGAAGTGGGAGGTGGTTTTGTCAGTGCACTAGTCAGTAATTTAAAGAAAAAAATAATATATATATATATTTTTTAATCAGGACCAGCTTTAGCAGTCAGCACTGTAGCAACCATCCTTTCTCACCAGTTATTTGCTCCTGTTCAGTGCTAATCAGGCATCAGGCAATCAGAGCTCAGTTATATAAAAAGAGAAGGAACATTAAACCAGACCAGCTTGTGGGTTCACCCTCCCTCAGTGCAAGTGACAAAGGAATGAAGGAAATAATAGCTTGTACCTGCTTTCTTCATTTATTTTGCTTGGCTTAACTTAGGCTTCTTGTAACTGGCAATTAAATTCGGTTCTCCTGAGCATATGGAGAGACAGAGGAGAGGCTGTGCCTGCAGTGCTCAGGCAGGAGCTGCGTGCACTGCAGGCAGCCCTGGAAGCAGGGAGGCATCGCCAGCTGAGGAGCTACACTCCTTGTGCTTCCAAGCACGGAGAGAAACGACAAGATGCTGAAGGGTCTCTAGTGCCTCAGGACACAAGCCTTGTGCAAAGGTGCAGACACACAGCAAGGTGAGTGTAGTGCTGCCTCTGCTCCTGAGAAGTGGTAGACTTTGTATTACGTTAACAACACAAGCCTCAGGACTTGGACCTTGCCTTGGCCTGTGTGGAGCTTTATGGTTGCTTTTTTACCTGTAAAGGCAATGGTCCAACAATCACATGACGGTTACTTCCATTTTACCTTCTCTTTTAGCTTTCCACTGTGGTGCAACGCAATGCTTGTTGTTATATGTGTATGTGTAACTAATAGATAGAAAAAAAAACAAGTGATTATTCTGTGCAGAATGGGCTATCCATGACAGTAAAATAAAACACAGTGGAGGATATGTATGAGGTGAAAGTAGAGCGCATGAAAGCACAGGCATGGGGTGATAGCACAGGGCCAGGACTATAAATAGTGCACCCTGAGATCTGAGAAAAAACAGTTTAAAAAACAAATAAATAAACAAACAAAAATCACACAGAGAATGACCATCCACATGTAAAACGCATGAACCATATGCAGCAAATTCAGATGCAATGTGGGCTTGCAGACAACAGAAGAAAGAATAAGGTGTACAGCACACTGGCAAGTATATTTAAATGACCCAAAAGACAAGAAAGAAACCATCACCATCAGCTTTGTGCTCTTTCCAGAGAACTAATAATGATGTTGATGACTCCCCATACCCTCCACCTCAGTATGAAGGCCCTAGAGGGACACTGGAAGGGATGAGGATAATATGGATAACATCAGAGAATGGGGTAAATACCAGAAACTGTACAGATCACTTTAGCTGTGTATAATTTGAATTATGATTGTTAATATCACAGTAACTGGACTAACAATAGTTCTTTGATTTGGCTGTTAGTACTTGAATTAAACCGAGAATAAATCTTTGTCTGTGCATAAAAATTGTATTCCTTTTGACTATAAGAACAAGATTTTGTATGTCATAAATTGGTGGGAATTCAGACAGTCTGTTTTGTAACTTGGATGCAACTAATTGGTAACAAAGTGAGAGTGTGTAAAGTGCTCCCTGAAAATGTTGTTTTACCTATATTGTTGCTTCCTATCAGACATCTGTGGATGAAAAAGGGAAGAGAAAAAAAAAAAAGTCAGATTATGTCTCTTCACAGGGATTTCCTTTGCTCATCATTGTTAAGGAAAGAACGTCCAGGCCCTGAAATAGGAAAATGTATCTAGCTCCCCTTATGCACTGTGTCCTTCAAATTCCTGGCCCAGGCCACAATTCTCTCATGTGCTAGGCTCACTCAACTCAACAACCTTTTCTCCTCTACTTCCTGGGGCAAGTAAGAAGCTGTCCCAGGCTGCACAAGGAGAAGTGTGTTCCCTGGTTGGTAATGACCTCCCAGACACCTCCTTGCATCACATTTTTTCATGTTGGCATCACAAAGCCAACAGTAATAGAGCATTTCTCTGAAAGCTAAAAACTCAGTGGTGAGCAAGTCTTCTACCTCCTGTGAAATCAAGCAGTAAGGGAAACTTTGCCCTGTTTATCTTAAACTGTTTCTCCCACTCAGTTACCTTTGTCTAACCACTTTGTCTCATACAATTTTTGTTCTACACCCATTATCACCAAAAGTGATACTTACTTTCCCAAAAGTTCAAATGCTGTCTTTTGCAATGCTGCTCCAAAACATCTCACATCCAACCTGATTAGAGGATTTCTGAGAAGTCCATACATAGGTTTTTGTGCCATAGTGGAAATCTGTCTTCCTTGCAGGTTATAATGAGACTGCTAAGCTCAGTTTGTCTTTTCAATGTTCCCAGAGCAGAGGACTATTTCTCTGTTGATAGGTTACTTTCATTTTTCTTACTAGTACTCACTTTAAAAAACTGCAATTTCTAATCCTTTGAGTTATAGATCTTTTCCCATCAGATGTAACTGGAGTGGAATTATTTACAATATAGAAGAACAGTAAAATATATGTAATTCAGAAGAAACAGTAAATTCAGCTTAAGATTATTCTGGAACACAGATTTGTATTGTGTAGTAAATGAACATCAGTAAACAAGTGAAACCAAACTTCCCAAATCTCCCCAAACAGTTGTTATTTGGCTGAACTAGCACACAGTCTGTTTTCAGTTGTCGCCCCAATATGTTGTATTTCCTAGTCCAAGTGGGGGACCATAACTGATTCCTGATCTTTGCTTTCCCTTTTTTCAAGTCCTCCTGTAAATTTACTAGCTACAGAGAAATTTTAGCATGTATTCAATGTAGCAATATCATTAGAGGCAATACTTCTAAATAGTAGAGAACATTTCTTTATCAATACTTTATCAAAAGCTATTTGACATATGTATTCAGATCATTAAATGTGGATTGATGATGATTGTTTCCTCATTTGGGGCTTACCACTGAGTAGGTAACTAATCTTGCAAGTTCCTGAATACCTTTCACTCTAAATTACATCAATGTAAATTTGATGAGTAAAATTCCAATGGTACACAGACAAGAGAACAAGTGAGTTCAAGGAAGTTAAAATCTTCTTCTACTGCTTTGACATTGTACACAGTAGCAAATAAATAATTCCAGATTTGCAGTGTTAATAAGTGAAAATATTCACATTGGCAGATCAGCCACAAACGAAAAGCAGCAACAAGCTTTTTCTAAAGAAAGAATTATTATTTTGTCAAATCAAGCAAGATCTCATTAATAAAATAAGGATTTTGCTCAAAAGACTCTTCATCATTAAACTGTAAGCCAGATGAGAGAGACCACATTCAGGAAAGGGCTGATAAAAATAACTTTAGAAGATCAGTCTTTGCTGCCAGTCAAATCCTGCATCAATTATACATTACATGTGAAAGACCTTGCTGGCTGTAGCCTCCTCCTGCATTAGCCAAATCTTATAACCAAGCGTGGGGAGAATCCTTTCATTAAAGAACAATCTGGATCACACTGTGAGTTTTATTATCTTGCAGCGAAGGTGGTGCCATGGTACTGCTAAAATAAAAGGGATACAAAAGCAGGTCAACCTCATTGTGTAGATTTCCTTTATACAAGCCAATGCAGTCTGACTTACGTATCAATATATTCTCTTTCCTTTTTAGACAAGATGCTGCAACAGTGCAGTGCCTCAACAGAAAAAATGCATAACACAAGCCACAAAAATTCCAAACTACCTGCTGAAAAATAATTACACAGTAGCACTTGATGGCATTGGAGGGGCCCTGTAGGCAACAAGACATCAATTTGTGCTTTTTTTTTTATTTATGAAAAAAATCAACTCTCATTTAACATGTATTAAAGAAAAATGGCATAGACTTTCTTTCCTTTAGTTAAAATTAAAACGTGCAAATTTCTGGTTTCACCAAAGCAAATCCAGAATAACTACAGGAATATAAATGAAGTTGCTTTAAATTTACCTGTCAAGTACTGTGAACAGAATCTGGATTTTCAAGTGCCCCAATTCAGATGTAGTATGCCATAAACTATCTGGAAATAAATATACAAAACAAAAATATAGAGCATTAAAGCAGATAAATTTCATACAGCACCTCTGCTCTAGATATAATTAGATGAGACAGTTTGTTGGCAAAAAGAAAAAAAAATTAGTTCCAAAAGAGAACTTGCATCAATAGTTGTGCTCATAACACATCAATTAACCTATCAATCACTATTTTACTGACAGAACCAACGTATTAATCAGTCAGACTGTATTTTGATCTGCCTTCAGCTCATCAGAAACACCAGTTCACTTCTGCATTCCCATTACATTGTTTCTGCTTGTTTCTAAAACAAACTGTGCCAACTTGGGTCACTTCTAATAAATTAATTGGAGCAGAGGACTGAACTACAGTTTCCAACATCCTAGAGGGGCATGTCACATCTGGGGGACTGCAGAATCCATCACTTCTCATCTTTCTCACTGGCTCAAAAAATATGTAATAATTTGTATAAACCAGTGTAGCTCCCAGGCTTTTCTCTCAGAATCTGACACTCAAACCTACAGCCCGAACTGGGTCTCAAGGGGATTGAACCAAATCTTCCTCTTACTTGAAAGATCTAGACACAGAGGTATTGGGTAAGAAGTTCAAGAAGTTCAGGCTGAATACATGGGCATATGCATGTGCACTACTTCTCTGAGTTACTGATATAATAAAAAAACACAGAACAATTTAGTTGCCCATACTTAGGTAATCAAAGTCACTTCAGAAACATGAGAGCATCCTACCTGGCCTCCAGATAGCACTAGAGAAAACCTCTGGACTTTCCACTGGTACTGATTCATACCTGCCAGCCTCAAGGGAAGGCCTTAGATACCACTGGGCATCCTAACTGGCTCTGTGTCATGTTCTTGGCTGGGACAGAGTTAATTTTCTTTGTAGAGGCTCACATAAAGGCTCACACATGCTGTGTTTTGGATTTTTTTATAACAATAGCAGTGATAACACACCAATGTTTAGCAGTCACAGAGCAGTGCTCACACAGAGCCAAGGACTTTTCAGCTCCTGGTGCTGCCCTGCCAGCGAGGTGCCTGGGGGCGCACAGGGAGCTGGGAGGGGACACAGCCAGGAACTGACCCAGACTGGCCAAAAGGATGTCCCACGCCGTGTGGTGTCATGCTCCGCAATAAAGCTGGAGTAAAGAAGGAGGAAGGTGGGGACATTTGGAGTGATGACAGGTCTTCCCAAGGAACCATTACAAGTGATGAGCCCTGCTTTCCTGGAGGTGGCTGAACACCTGCCTGCCAATGGGAAGCAGTGAATGAATTCCTTGGTTTGCTTTGCCTGAGTGCATGGCTTTTGTTTTTCATACTAAACTGTCTTTATCTCAACCCATGAGTTCTCGCACATTTACCTTCCTGATTCTATCCTCTCATCGGTCCAGTTAATGGAGCCAAGATAATGATTTGCATGTCAGCCTCCTGCTATCTACTGTAGTATCAGCCTGACAGCCCCATGGGATCTACTCAGTATGGAGCAAATGATCCAGCAGCGACTCTTATGAGAAGCTTTGACACTTTCATATTAAACCCAAAATACAAGGGAGCTGAATATCCAGAGCTGAATTTCACGAATGGCCTTTCTGAAGTGGGTATTTCTTGCTTTCTGCTGAGCTGTTATTTCATTTCTCCAGGATTCTCTATTCCTCAGTCTCTACCAGTAAGCTGCCAACCTGTCAGCACTCACAACACATTTTTGCTTTGGGCTTTCAGGGGAGTCTCCCAGTCACATGCTGCACAAACGCTTCCAGTCTCAAAGTACTTGCTCCATACCTCACTCTGACTCATGGCTCAAGTCAAAAAGAGATAGCAATGCCTAACACTGACCTACATCCTCATTTGTCTGTCAAGATAAATATCAAGATAAGCTCAAAGCCCAATTCCAATGACAGTAAAATGCTAGGGGAGTACAAGCACATCATTTATGCCAAAGCAGAGAAGCACTGTTATTGTAGGAACACTTCTCAACCCAACACTTCCTCACCTGTGGCAGCCTTGATCCAAGGCCTGCTTGCATATTCCTGTTAGCTTCTCAAGCTGTTGGAGCAAATCATTCATATATCCACTCAAATGATATGCGATGAATTCGGACACTTCTGTTGACGCTGAGCCTTTGCTAATGTCCTGAAATTTATTTGGTGACACAAAGAGTGGACTACAATCCCTTACAAGTAGGGAAACAGAACTGTAACTTTAAGGTCATGAAAAACATGGTGGTAGTGTTGCTGAATAAACTACAGTTGCAGAAAAAAGGAACAAAAGTAATTTGTTTTTAGCAAATAATTTAAAACAATACATTGCAGTCCTGTAATAAAACCCAGAAAATTCTTCCATTAAGATTGCAGGTTTCTCATATGATCTTTGGTCTGTTAATTGCCTGAATGTATTCTAAAAGAGGAATTGCAATTCTAAATTGGTATTGCAGCAAAGTGTTTGTGTGGGACCCTTACTATGAGCTTGATAATAAAGTCTGTAAACATCAGCTGCTAAGGGGTTTAATTTGCAATTTTGTTATCTGCTGAACGCAGACAAAAAAGAAAAAGAAAAAAAAAAGAAGAAAATATGAGGAGACAAAACAGGAGGTTTTAGGAACCGTGACAATTACAACATTCTGTCATTGGCTTGTATTTCATTTCATTTTACATTGGTTTTGTGGTGCACCTGCTGGTATCTGCTAAACTTCAGCTCTTTATTTAAAAACATAACCCTTCTCTTCCACCTTTTGCCATATGAATGAAGATAAATTAATTACTCATATGATTTGCATTCAGGGAAATGGTGAATTCAGAGACTTTTGGAGTCCCTGTTCTACCTCTGTTGATGTTAGCTTTACAGAGACTGAACTCCACACATGAAACGAATTTCTATGAGCAGAAAGTTACCAAGTCACAAAATACCCAAAAGATTCACTGAGTCCCATTATGTACAGCACGTTACACCTGTCATGTAAGTTTACATCAATCATAAAAAGCCATAAAGCTTGAGCCAACCTGAGGGTGTGCTTATAGCATCTTCTTATAGATGTATCAGGATACATCTGCAAGTTGATTTGCCACTGATCAAACCAATGAATTTTTCACAGTTATACTAAACAACTTTGGTCCTAAATGAGCCTATAAAGAAGAAAGAAAATATTTATCTCAAATACTTCTCTTGCATTCACCGCTAAAAAGAAAGCATGAAATCATTTGATCACAGCACTATATTTCCATCTGCTGATACTGACTCCAGCCTATTAGAGCTGTGGTATCTTAGCTGAGAAAGAAGCAATAATTTCTTGAGGAATGGCAGAGGAATTTTAACATAGTTGCAACTAATTATAAGAATCTTCTCAAATTTGAGAAGTTACAATGCTGTTAATCTAGTTACATCTTCATTCTTTCAAAAAATCCATCATCTCTTAGAGAATTTTGTAGCCCTTCCTGAGTCCAGCTTTGGTTATATCTGACCAGGTATCCAGTTTGATGGATTTCCAAGATTTCACAACAAAACCAACCTTATTTTTTCATGTAGTTGTTCAGGTGTCTCAGTTCATTCACCTCCTGCATTTCATCTTAAACTGAATTAGGGAAAGCTAGGTAGAGTAATCATACAAAGGAGAGGATTTGATTTTTTCCTTGAATCCATGCTGTCACCTCAATAGACTAAGATTCATATGGGTATAATGCTTCTTACTTTTCTGAGGAGTATCTGTTCTGTTGCATCACACAATATTCCTCTTTGCAAAACTGGAATTTGTACTCCTTCCCAATCTTACCTACATCTTGCTAGCATGATCTATACCTCGCATGCCTCCTTATATTTTCCTTGGCTCTTGCACATTCAGGTAGATGAGTACTCACCTTTCTTAGTGGAAAGAAAATCTCAGGCAGACTTTGTTTCACTGAGTTTCACCCCCAAAATTATTCACCTGACTTTCTGCTTCTTATTTCTCTCCTTAATATCACATTTTTATCATCTCTCCATTTTCCTTTTGTTTTATTTGTGTCTTAAAACACTACAGCTATTACTTTTTAAAAACTGATGGCATTGTAAATGCCTCCTTTAACATACACTGTTTTTTGGGGGGCATTCTTATTTATCTCGGTGATGGAAAGCTGAAATGCAAATTTGTCAGTAGGACAAAAGGTCTAAGTGTGGTAGATTCTTCATGCTGTTTACACCATAAGGAAGATTTTGCATGATGAGGTAGATTCTCTCTCAAATATTTGATCTAATCTTTGTTTTTTTTTTTTTGTTTTTTTTTTTTTTTTTTTTAAGTAGAAGAAGCTTCTTAATTGACTCTCACACATAGGTGTTCCTGATTTCAAATACATGTAAAGGGAGGAAATGTAGTATAAAAAACAGCTTATCAACATTACATACAGTATTGTCTTCAGGTCTGGTTACAAATTGAGTGACAGACAATTTCAAAAGAGGCAGGAAACAACATCTGTGTTGTTCTACAGCACACACAGAGCTTTCTGCATTACACAGTTTAAACTGGGCCTTCAAATATGAGGGTTCAAAACACTATTGATGGAGATGAAGCAAAAACAGAAACTCAGAAGCTCCATGAAGTTGACTCTATTCTATATGGGGTTACTGATGCAGACCACCAGAGCAGAGCAAAACCTATTGAACCAGCGGATATGGAAGAAACAGACTGTATGAGCATCCTCTGAGATTCAACAGCCTTTTCTTTCTTGTCCTTAGTCAGTTTCAGCCCTTTGGAAACCTACATAAAGGTAGGCCTTCCAAAAAAGGACAGCTCAAAACAACAAGGCCTTCCAAAAGTATAGCTGAGAACAACAATCTAAAAAGGTTCCTCTGAATCACCTTTGAGGAATTTCATTTCCTTTCTCTGAATAAAGGCAAAACTTAAGAATACTAGATAGCTAAATTAGGTATCTGAATGTTGACACTGCTGCTATTCTTACTATTCTCTATGCTCTCTGTTTCTTATCTGTAAAATGAGAATAACCACACTACATGGATGTCAAAAGAGTGTTGTAATGATAAATGTGTTAAAATGTTTGCAGGATTAAAGTTAGATACTAGGAAAAAGTATTATCCTATTTGTAGATAAATTACACTGTAATAACATTACTATTGCCTTAGATTTATTATTTTTATTTATAGATAATAACATAATGTGCCCTCAGCCTGTACAAAGATACTGCACTGCAAATGTTTTACTGTCAAATATACATATATATATATATATAAAACCTATTCTTCTTGAAGAGTTTACAGCCTGATATGATAGTAAGTAACAAAGCAGAGCAATAGTAAGTCCCAGCTCAGCAAACCAAAGGGCAAGGCATGTTGCCATCACCTAATGGCACATCGTCTAATATCCAGATATGCTCCTTACCCTCAACAAAACACATAGACGTTTTAAAAGCAAACCAATAAATAAAATGTCACCCTCTGTATTACATTGATGTCTCTTCACTAGTCACATATTTTCTCAGCCTCGTGAGATGCAACAACCTGATTTTATAAAGGTTTTAGGGGACACTAAGCAGACAAACAAACACCAGGAACAATATGCACACAAAATGCAACACCTGATAAAAGTAAGTCAAACAACCTATAATAGGACAGGCAAATGAAGCTGGGAAGGTTAGATACAAGGACAAACCTTATTCTAAGTGCTCCACAAAATAGTATTTTCCTTTTGGAACCTTTTGAATCACTCTGGCAATTTTTAATCCAAGATCACGTAGAGTTCAAATGCAGGTTTCTGAGCGTTTCCAAGGGGATGAGCCAAAGCCTTGTGCAGTCCATAGAAAACTCCCTACTGACTTTAAAGTGGTTTAGATCAGATGTTTGTGGTTGGTTTGATCTCACCTAACTTTATCCATCAAAAACTTAAGACTCATGTAGTGTAGGATAGTTATCATCATGCTTTAAATTGTAAATGGAGAGAACAACATATCTGGAGAGTAATGCATCTATCACAGTCGTGTATTCTTGGACAAGAAGGAAGCTCCCTGAAAATGCCTTGATGAATTAAAAAGAGAGCCTTGAAAGTGGTTAAGTGGCTAAAATTATAGAACATAAATCCCGTGCTTACTTCACAGACTCAGGAAAGCCAGTCTAAGACTGCAATTCTAGAAAGAAGGCTTAAACTTTAAATTTAAGCTTACCTTCAAGTACATTCAAGTGCCTTCTTGAAAATCCTTCCCTGTGACTTGAGAGCAGAAGTAGAGACAGCAAACCTGAAATCACAGCAAGAAAAAGGCAAGCTGTGAGATCCACATCCAGCCTTAAGACCCTAGCAGATACTCATCGTTTTGAAGGAAATCCATGTCATGTTCAAAACTGCAGGAGAGTAATATCTTCATTCACCAAGTGCTGAATTAGATCTCCATCTCTACTTTACATGTGTTTGCATAGATTCTTAAGCCAGATTTTTTGTACCCTACTACACCAAACTCTTGAAGTTTGAGAACTGGACCTTTACTTGTAATGTTTATTTGTTGCTTATTCATGTGTTATTTTGCTATATGTTTTGTATAAGGGCATTGCTTGTATGAGTTCCCCCTGACAGTTGTTGTGGAAGGTCATTTTCACAGTGCATGAGAAAAGCATGTAAGTGGGGCCAGATCATATGTAAACACCAGGGTGAGAACCATCAGTCAAAGAAAGCTTACAGTTTCTACATTAACCTCTTCCTCAGAAGATATGGTGGTTTTACACGGGTGGGCAGCCAAGCTCAACCACAGCTGTTCTGTCACTCCCCCTCCTCAAAGGGAAAGGGGGAGAAAATACAATGAAAAGGGCTCAAGGGTTGAGATGAGGACGGGGCTGTCACTCAACAATTATCATGATGGGCAAAACAGACTCAGAGTAGGGAGACAGTAAAATTTATTGCCTATTACTAACAAGCTAGAGAAGTGAGAAACAAAGGAAAGAAACCAAAACCACTTTCCCCCATCCACCCTTTTCCACCTCCTCCCCCTGAGCGGCGCAGGGGACAGGGAGTGGGGGTGGGTCAGTCTATAACACTTTTGTCTCCCCTGCTCCTTCACGGTCCCTCTCTGCCCCTGCTCCCCGTGGGGTCCCTCCCACGGGATGCCGTCCTTCCCGAACTGAGCCTGCAGGGGCTGCCCACAGGCTGCAGCTCTTCAAGAACTGCTCCCACACGGCTCCGTACCACGGGGTCCATCCCCCAGGAGCAAACTGCTCCAGCACGGGTCCCCCACGGGCGGCAGCTCCCCCCAGACCCCCTGCTCCTGCGTGGGCTCCTCTCCACGGGCTGCAGCTCCGGCCCGGGGCCTGCTCCTGCGGGGGCTCTCCATGGGCCGCAGCCTCCTCCAGGCCACATCCACCTGCTCCACCGGGGGCTCCTCCACGGGCTGCAGCGTGGAGATCTGCTCCGTGTGGGACCCGTGGGCTGCAGGGGGACAGCCTGCTCCACCAGGGGCCTCTCCACGGGCCGCAGGGGAACTTGTGCTGCGTGCCTGGAGCACCTCCTGCCCCCCTGCTGCACTCACCTTGGGGGCTGTAAGGCTGTTTCTCATTCCTCTCTCTCTCCCAGATGTTGTGTAGCAGCAGGTTTTTTTTTTCCCTTTCTTAAATATGCTCTCCCAGAAGCACAAACAACATCGCTTATTGGCTCGGCTCTGGCCAGCAGCGGGGCCCTTACCTAACATGGGGCAGCTTCTGGATTCTTCTTGCAGAAGCCACCGCTGTGGCCCCTCACTACCAAAACCTTGCCACATAAACCCACTACAGTAGATCACAGTTTATTTCTAAAATCTGGCCTGTGGAGCTGAAGAACTGGTTATAAAATTTAGATGAGATAGAAGCATGAGGAAATCCAGCACCACTTCATGGCAGGAGCATGCAACCTGATGACTGTCAGTACAGTGTGCCAGCTTCAGCGTGCGTGTGTTACTATTTGCCATCACCCAGCTGGAGAAAGATGAGTGCTCTCAGCACACTGACCACAAAAAGGAATCCAGGTGTTGCATGGAATAAACAGGATTTCCACAGCCCGTACTCACTGGCTGCAATTGAAAAACTTGCTTTGGGGTGAGGCCTAGTCTTAAGCGCCAGGCTGAATGAGAGACTTCTGACTACATGATCTGATTACATGAAACATTTTCTTTACCAAAGCTGGTTATGCTCATTTCCAACTAATTTTTACAATTTGTTTTTCCTTCACTTGTGCCAACACAATTGTATGCAATTGAAGTTATCCACACACACACAAAAAAAAAAAAAAAAAAAAAAGTTCTTATGTATTTGAACCTGAAGTGTGTAGTGTATTCTTATAGACTGGTGCAACTGAAGAGCTGAACTGTGCAGGAAAAAGGTGGTCAGGGGTAGGTTTCAGAAAGGCTAAATCCTCTCTTTCTCTCAGGATTACACAACTCTCTCTGTAGAACCCTCAGACATGGTACTGCTGACTGAAGCAGAGATTTCCTATGTATCCAGTTTGATGGAGTACTTGAAAGCACTGATGATTTTTTGTAGCAAATTTACAAACCAAAGTGGCAATACATATCATGAAATAGAACCATAGAATGGTTTGGGTTGGAAGAGACCTTAAAGATAATCTAATTCCAATCCCCCTGCCATGGGCAGGGATATATTTAGTGCAATTCACATTTATGGTTTGTGATGATAGGTAAGAAGCTCTTCTTAAGACCTACACAATTTCCCAAATGCATTTTGCCAGTGGGAAAGGTAAAGAAATGGGGGCGCCAACTCTCCGCTGCACTTGTATCTCACTGAATCACTTAAAACTTTTCAGAATGGTGCAAAAGCAAATGTTCTGATCTAAGAATGTCTTCCACAGATTTCTTCATGCTGTAAATAACTCTATCAGATGCAGAGTAACAGACAAACCAGAGCTGCAGCAGATATCAGAAAGACAGATCTCAGCATCCATGGTGGTATCAGTGTATCAGTCTCAGTCACAAGGATTTATCTGAATATTTTAATATCACTCATGAAGTCACAATGCTTCATTGCCTTCTTGAGAGGTAGCAAGTAAATAAGATGGATGTACTGCAACCGCAAGACCCAGAAAACCTAGGCAGCCAAGGTTTGCCCCATTCATTTGTAAAGTTTATAGCACTGGATAGCACAGATTGTAGAAAGTGTAAATGGTCCTCTGTCAGAATTTACTGACCTGGAAAGAAAAGGGTGGGAAATAAACACCCACACTGTTAATAAAACTGGAAGCAGGGGCAAGTTTGTCTGCCTGCTACCTGAAACATTTTACTGTGGTTCAGGACATCCTTGCTACAAAATTTGTTATCCTGTGTTTATAATTAAATGAATTGTCAGCCAAAAGTTGTTACTTTCCGCTGAAGACTATGAGTAGGTACGGTATTTGTGAAGCATGTTGTCGTGGCCCATTTAAATCTATCTGTTCATGTGAGAGTGACAGGACAGGCTGCAGAAAGGTGGTTTTTTTCCCCTTTACGGAAGTGGGGAAGCCCACTGAGGAAAGCGTGGATGAGAGTCAGTGGGGAAGCTGTGTGCCCAGGGGAAGCACACACAGGTTCTGTGTAGCTTAGAGTGGACACACCTTTTTCAAGTATTAGTTCTGCAAAGAGGTATTATAGTCCCTACAACAGATAGTAGTCCTGGGAACGGCTACCCCAAACTGCTTCCAGTACATGAAAATATAACCAACACTTTAAAAATATGTCATCCAAAATGTATTTTTAAAATCTCATTAAAAGAGATCAAGGACATCAGCAAACCCCAGGTCTCAGGAGCAGCATGACATGTGGCAAGGTAAATGTTCAGACAGCCCTGTGAAATGGATCACTTCTGATGCATTAGGAGAAAGTTAAGCAAATAAACAAAAGCATAATCAATGGTGTTTGCCAAATAGACTGAATTCCCTCCATAGATTTAATTCCAAGGACATAAGAAAGAAGGCATCTTGGTTTTCTTGTTACTAAGTCTCTTACACTTCCTTTCAAAATCCACTGTTCATGATTAAATCCTATTTCTCCAAAAGAATAAGAAAAGTTCCTAAGCATGGTAATATTTTGTCTCTTAGTATCAGTGAAAAATCTCCTTTAATTCTAAACTTTGTTCCTGAATATACAGCCTTCCTATTCCCTTCTGATTATAGCCTCCCTGCTGTCTACATAACCCTTCCTTCTCCTTGCAGTTTCTTAACTTACTGGCATGTATCCTCAACATATGCTATGCCTTTATCTTGGTCAAACATTGTGGGAAGATTGAAGAGAAAGCAATGTGGAAGGAGCGCTCCCTTCACAAGCAGCCCATTTGAAGATGTTTCAGTACTGAAGTGCTAAGAACCAGCCTGTAAAAGCTGAACTAAATGACCCAATACTTTGTATCCCCACCTACATCCTACCTTAAAAAAAAAAAAAAAAAGTATATTTCTGGATTTGCTCCAGGCTCTCATTTGTTCATTTTCATAGAGAAACCAGATGTTTGCAAAAAAATAATTTTCCTTCCAGAAAAAAATGACTTTCATATCCATAAAAAAATGGAGGTGACAAAATAAAAATATTTGGTTTTTGAAACAAGCACTAAAAAAATCCTCAAAGCCAAAAATTGCAAGTTTTACTTGCAATTGTTTATAACATGATTTGTATTCCCTTAACATCTAGACACCTAGACAAAGATCAGAATTACCTTTCACTAGTTGCAGTACATACAAAGAACTGAAAATCAATGTAGCCAAAAAAAAAAAAAAAAAGTACAAACCGAAAACTGCTAACCACTTTCTATAGAAGAAAGATGATACAGTGAGGTCAAACAGGAGGCCTGGAACAGATCTGGGATTTGAACTTATATTTTCTACAGAGAGTTCACTTCCTCAATAGCAAGACTACTTTGTTGAAAGCACTAAATAAAAATCAATCCAATTTTAAATCTAACTTTACTAACTCCACCATCATAGTACTTCAGTTTCTTACTTTCTGCGCACATTTTGTGTTCTTTAAGCTGAAGGGCAGACAGTTTAAAACTTTCCACATTACCCACCTTTCTCAAAACATTTAAGAATATTTAATAATTCATTCTTTCCCAATAATGGAAAGGCTTCTAATTATTTTTCAATTAAAATGTCACATTCTTCAGAGTGTTTATATTATTTGCATAAACCTCTCTTATTTCCCTTCAACTTAAACAAACTTCTCACCTACTGCTATTCATGAAGTGTTATGAATTATTTCTATAGCTACTCTTCTGGAGAGAGGAAATTTGATATAATTGCCTTAAATATTTCTTTGCATGACTAAGTACACCTTTGGTAGAGTAATGGAGTTTACAGGGCACATAACAAGCAGTTAAACTAATGAAAAACAGCAAATCCAGGGCATTTGTTAACACCAATGAGATTCCATGCTATGTTGAGGCTGAACAAGAAAGCTTTTAGTCTGGTGAACCATATTTAATTTTGAAATATGACAGCCCTTCAGCTGACCAATACCTTCACGCCACAGTTTTCTTTATGCTTCAGACTTAGCATAAAGATTTATCTGAGAAATGGGGTTATATAACAACTTACTCAACTTGGCAACAAGCTGCCCAATAACCAAGCTCTCCATTTTATAGAATACATTGTATACAAACACATTCAGCATTATCAGATGCAGCATTCCTCTCACATAATTTGTACGTAGATGAGCTTCATAAATTACCAATACCCCAGTTGACACTGATGACATATTCTCTAACATTGCCTGATTCAGTAACGGCTAAAAAGAGATACTCCATTACTCCATTACATTACATTTAATCCAGGTTTGTGAAAGGGAGGTTTCTGGTTGGGGTTATCAAAAAAGCTCAAAAGAAATTTTAAATCCTGAAGAGTTTCTAACCTATCTTTATAGCCAGTTCCCTTCAGATTTCTTGCCAGACCTAGTCTGAAAGTATGCTATAAAAATATAGGAGGCAGATTCATCTCTCCAGATTTGTAGCACTGGAGCACCAGAGCATCTCTCGCTCTCCAGCTGTACTGTCCTGCTTGGTAATCCTTTAGGAGGTTGTGTAATACTTGCTGGAGGTTAAACATTTGTCGATATCTTAAGAGAAGGTTCAGTATTGAGGAAAATGCCAGGGTGAGATGAAGCAGATATGCAAGGAATCTGTTCCATGATAGTCCCCTTGGCAACATAGTCTGCAACCTTAGGTGCTGGTAACACCAAGGAAGCTTGATGTGCTGACTCTAAGAGATTCAGCACTGAGGGTGGAGCAGAGTGAAGACACTGCATCCAGGCTCTGTGCTATCACCACAGGGATGAAGAACCTGATCGTATTATGGAACTGCAGATTGCATGGCCAGCCCGGAGTCTAACTGATAACCAAATCAAGTCCTCTGGGTGAGCTTTGCTCATTATAATGCCAAAACACACCTCCATCCCGAAGGCTACCCACCTCTAAGGTGAGGCCACTCCTCACTGAGCATGTGCTATGAATTTCTCTGAGCCTATACCTTTAAACAAAAGTAAGAAAAATTTATACCAATCACAATGAAGACACATATAACTAGAGTCACTCCAGCTACACCTAAAAGTAAGAAAATTGTATTAAAATGGCTCAAGAGAGGGAAAACGTAGAGGAAGACACCATTGCAGAAAAGTTGGAAGGACATCACTAACTATTGGGATCAGTTGACAGGGTCATCTCTTTTCCCCCCTCACCTAGGGACACCTTTTGGATGAGATTTGAACTCGGTTATACCGAGTACTTCCCCGGGAAACCTAACATTCTCTATAGAGTTATTTCATAAGTTAGCACATGTGTAGATTATTGTTTTTGTCATATTCTTGGTATTTGTATGTGCTTTGCAGACAGTGTATTTATCACTGGCAATCCAAAAGAACTCGTGCTCCTGTTGCTTCAATAAACTATACCAGTAATCTACTAGACTGCAAAGTGTATTGCGCTATTTGTGAATCTGTGGTCGTAATTAATGCAACCAGTTTTATAGTGCCGATTGTGCTATTTGTACATCTGTGATTGTGATAATTCAATATAATTTAATATACTGAATGTTTCTAGACATATTGCCAAATTGGACATCACTCAGAATGTACACCCAGCTGCCCCCAGGCCCTCTATCTGAGGACAAGCTGGAACAAAAGGGGGTTTAGGTCCTGACAAACTTCCTTACCTTTTAACACAACAGAGGCACATGCTCAGCCTATGGTTAGACAGCACCAGTAGTCGGTAAAATGAGTGGGTTTATCAAACTGTCTCCTTGCTCATTTTGTGTATGGATGACACTTTGCTCATCCCTAGGGGTTGGAATTACAGCTCTCCAGAGCCAAAATCCATGGCTTGCTACAGTGTGAATTAAGGTTTTGCAACTGCCGTAAGCTTCTGTTCATAAATTTCCTGGTGTGATCACTATCAGAGACCTGCAACGCACTCTCTCCCACCCACCAAGGAAGAGGATGGAGCTCTCTTTAACTTTGCGGGTGTGTAAAGATGGAGAAGTGAGACTTCAGTGGAGAAGGCAGAGCTGTGAAGTCACCCCTGGCGTGTTACTCAGGACAGGGCCTGAAACATTAGAACCCAATTTACTATACCCTTTCCTATCACCTTGGATCAGTGTTTTAACCCAGGGAAATTAAATGTAAAATGCTGTCATTTTTAGATGGCTTTTTTGACAACTATTTTGCATAGGTCTAAGTTATTTCTTACTTGTGATGCAAAAGAGCAAGAAATTAGTGCAGGGTGCAACCCTCTGTGGCTTCTACTCACATAAAAATCTGCATTTGAAAATTGTTTTTTGTTAAGACCAAGAACCCTGAAAAGCTGCCACATGTCCTACCTGAAAGACTGAAAAAAAAAAATGACAGATGATGGTGTGAGAGAGATTACTTGGGAAGAAAGCTGGTTTATTAGACAAGCACAGTAGTGAGTCTGATTGGGATATAAAAGAGATCAGTCTTCACTCAGACATCTCAGGCCCAGTGTGAAATGTTAGTCTTGCTCACTTGTGAATGCCACACAGTAACATTTCTTTCATTTGTTTATAGATTTTCATCACTTTGATCCCCCCTACCCCACCCCCCACACTCACCAGCAAAATCAGGAGCTCTTGAAATGAAAACCTGATTTTTCAAATTACTTTTGCCTCTTCAAATGATATCAGCCAAGGAACACAGTGATTATTACACAGTTTGAAGCCACAGTTCACTGAAAATTTCGAAGAAGATGAAAGTGAGAAACTAATAGAAAAACAAAAACAAAAAAAAAACAGCACTATGAATGGCAAAGGTAAAACAATAATTAAAGAGGTGTTGGTATGCAAAATCTGAAAGAAAAGAGTAAAGATTAAAAAAAAAAGAATAAATCTGTCATTTAGGAGAGATGGGATTACATAAAATAAAGTGAAAGAAAAAAAAACAACATAACTAAACACCAACAGCACTTTTATAAGTGTAACAAATTTAAATAGTTGGGGAAAAAAAAAAAAGCAACTCTAGCAACTCACAGGCTGTAAAGAAGACAAACTGTAAAAAGATCTGTAGAAGGAGAATCAAATATAGATGAAATGAGGCTGCTAGACAAGGGAGGAAAGAGGGGAGACCTTGATCAGCAGCCACTAACCTGTTGGTGTGGGGGTTTGTAGCAGTCCATGTGGGATGCAGGGCTGCGAGCACTTCTGGCGGGTGCCAGGTAGCTCTGCTGAGAGGGGGGAGAAGCAGGGAGGAGTCTGGCAGGCGGGCAGAGCACGGTTGGGTAGGGTGCACCCTGCAGAGCTGGCAACAGCACACTGAACACTTCCTCCGGCACATAGACAGGGGCCCCCATGCAGCAGACTGCCTTTGCTAGCAGGTGTGGTGAGAAGACCTGACAGACAAAGCTCATTATGGTGTCCCAGCAGAGCATGAAGCATCTAGATATTCTTAATGACCATATATGAGGTGACTGGCTTACTCTGTCTGGTGAACAGCTTGCAAGGATAATATCTTGCCCCGAGGAAGAGAGACTTGTCCCTTTCAAGCCTTTTTCTTTTTTTTTTTTTTTTCTTCTTTTAGTGCTTAATATAAAAGTTTCCCCTCATACACTAAACTATCTGCTGCCACAGTGTCCCCATGGCCGTGAAGCCAATAGTGTCCAAGAAGCTTCCGATAGTCTTTCCCCTTCAGAACCACCAAAAATGTCTCTGCGAAAAGTTTTTGGAAGGGCACCAGCTCTACAGAGCAAACATGAGGGGTTATTACCAGAGGGTCAGTCTCTGGTGTAGCTATCCAACTACACCGCTGTGAAGCTGTGGACCATTTAGTCTCTATCACAGTGGGTTTGTTCTGTTCATAATATGACTGCTAGGTGATATTTTCATGCATTTCCTCTTCCTCTGTCTGCCGCTGAAACTGATAATGCATTACAAATTCCTTTTGAGGAACAACAGGCTATTGTTTAAAAAGTAGACAAGCCATCGAGGTTTAGATTATAGATATGTCAGAGACAAAGAAAAAGAACGGTGTTTTACACAGGTCACGACATGCAGGAAGGACACAGATGTGTCTTCTCACTCTTGCAAATACAATTTTATGTGTTTGTGACTGTATCTGAAATGAAAAGAGAACAAACAACACTAACAAAAAGCAAATTTCAGCTAGAGAATTTGAGGAGATCTGGGACATGATGAGTACAGATTGTTGTCTGACATTCCTGATAACAGTTCAGATTTGGCCATTCCCACAATGATTGCGCTGTGGTTTATTTTTCCCATATGTAAAATAAGCCATGGCCCAACCCATATGCCTACAAATATTTACTGTAAGCAAACAAGTTATTTTTACTCTCCACGGACAAGACAGCTTTGGCATAATATAACCCAGGGATATATTTCCTGGCAGGATACTGGGGATGGTATCAGTACTGCTCCCTGCACAAAATCTCTTGATTGACCACATTATCTCTTCATCCATGTCACAGCTTCATCTGGCCCTCCTATAATCAATGGATATGTAGAAACACTTGTCTAAAGCAAATGTTAGACAAGGACTGTGAAGTGAAATATGGAGTGGAAAGACTTGGGTAATGAGACTAGGTCCACAAGTTTATGTTTTCCTGTAGGGTCCAAGAATTTGCGGTAGAGAGATGGTGGTGATCTTGTAGAGGACTGAGTTTCCCTTCCCCTGCAAACAAGCACGGAGACTCCCAGGTCTGCAGCTCCATAGGTGTGGGGATGAGAAGCCTCTATCTGAGCCAAGCACTAGCACTGCAGCTTGCAGGGGAGGCAGGAGCAACAGGAGACTGGTTTCCTGGAGGCATTTGCTAAACTCTGTTTCTACTGAGCCACACTGAATCATCTCAGTGATGCTGATTCTGCGCTGACCGGCCACTTCTGGGATTTTGTGCAGTGACTTAGTAAAGCAAATGTGTCAGTTTGGTGTATACTATAATAGGGTTTCATCTCACCTGACTCCCTGTAAGTCACTGAAGTCCAGTCACAGCAAGTGGAGGCAATAAGGTTGTTAGAGAATGCAGATCCCCTGACCTACTTTGGATATCTGCCTTTAAATGATATGGATTCTGTCTGTGAAGTGCCTGTTTTTCTCCACTAACAGCACAGGGACTGTAGATAACAAGATCAGATGTAGATATCTACACAATAGATGTCTAAATTTGATGAGATTAATTCCATTTTATCTATCTGTACCAAACCGCAAACTCCATTTTGTTCATGAAAATGTGTCATGTCTCCCATGTTGTCTTTCAGCTTCTACCTTAGATTCATAATTCAATAACTGTTGTGGAAGGCAAGCAGTGGAGGTAAATCAAGCACTGCTAACAGCACACATTTCTCCTTTTTATTCAGGCTAAAGGAGAACAGGAATAGCGATCTAGTTTACACAGTATCTCACTGTGCCTTACACTGACACAAAACACGAAGTACAAATAGAGCAGAGTAAACATAAGAAGTAGAGTAGAAGTAAGCAAAGAAAAAAATGGTTTGGATAGGAGAGTGTGTAAGAACATCTTCAAACAGCTTTGCAGGCAGCTTTGATGAACCAAACATGGAAGGAAGCCTGAGCTGAAGAAGTGTATCTTTTGATCCCAAACAGTTATCAAAGCCAGAAGAGCTTTAAAAAATGTGGCAGCAATGAAGACACAGATTTTGTTTAATATTTTGCACTTAGGCATCTAATTAACTGTAATAGGAAAATGCAATAACTTACAGACCACCAGGTGAGAAAGATGTTGAGTATAGTCTTTGGGTAGTCTCTCCCTGGGAAGTGAAAGGTGTGTTTGTTTAAGAAACTGTTTTGCAAAGTTATTTTGTTCTGTTTTTCCTGCCAGAACAATTTGAACATTTGTGTTGTCTAGGAAAGGTACAGCTTTTTGCAGGGAGTAGCTAGGGGTAGGAAGTTTCAACATAATTTGCAAAAAGTGATCGAGCAGAGAGTCGAAGTCTGTGACCATGTTTCTAAAGACTACAAGAGGATTCTGCTCAGACCCAACAAGCCAGTGCTGAAGGACCACAAGCTTGATCCAGTATGTCAAACTCTGAGTGTCCAGCTGTGGTAAGCTCATAGCAGTAGCAGTAAATGTATGCACAGCAAGATAGAATACCGTGGTTAAGTTGGTCTGCTATGTACTCAGGCCTACCAGTAGTCAGGTTGGTCAGCTTTGTATAAATTGTTTCCAGAAACACAGAAGTAGGAAATGACACTCAAGAGGATTTAAAGAGGCCATCCAGGGCAACACCTGCTCCCAAACAGAATTTATGGCTGGCCCTAATCCTCTTACAGGTGAAAGATAAAACTTCCAACATCTAGAGGTATATTATTCAACCGTTTAACAAGTCACCCAAACACAAAAAGCATACCATTTTTTGACAATATTTCCTGTGTACATTATAGGAATTTATTATATGGTTTAGTTAATTCAAACCAATGAATGGTTTTGCTGACCTTTCATTAGTAGTTTGCTTTAATGAGAGATTTTTCAATAAAGGATTGTTTGAACATGCTAAACCTGCCAGTTCATTTTTATAAAATATTTTGGCAACTCTTTTGCTAGACATTGTGATGCAATGTGATATCTTTTCTGAGAGATTAGAGGGTTGCTTTCTTGGCTGACAGCTTTGTTTCAAATAGAAAAGAAAGAAAAACGACGTCACTACCGATGTTGAAAATGATATCTTTTTGTTGCACATATTCCTAGCCATTATCTTGAACAATACAAAACACTTTGTTGGATTTCAAAAGATGAAACAGCTACTTCAATTTCAGACCTCATGGAGGACTGGTTCATGGGACGTGTTTGGAATTGCTCATAAGTAATAACGTGTAGCTCACAAACTGTCATAACTATTTCCTGGTCTGGTTCCCTCCAATAATAAATGTAGCAGTTCACAACTTGCTAAACAAGGAAAACATCTACTTATTCCAATTGGTAAAGCAAATCCATCTCTTTATTTAATGCAGGTATGAACATTCCAGGCTACAAATTTTGCACTTAGAAAATTCAGTTTACAATTAAAATAACTGACTGAGATGGGGTATTTACTGATATGAGTGAATGCCCTGTTTTTCAGGACACCCAACGGAGTAAGAAAAGCTCATCATTTTTTGTATGTACCAGTAAGACATTTGTTGACAGTGTAGTGGCTTTTATCTATCAATATAGTCCCTCTGGCGATATGTCAGTGCATCTTGAGACTTTATGAATTATCCTTGTAAGGATTTTGACATGAGTTACAGCAATTTTACCCTCAGTGTACAGACGGCAGAGATGAGGTATTTGTCCAGAACCATAAAGAAGCTATGTCTGGTTTTACTGAAACTTATCTTACAGTCTTAAACACAATGCACCATTATTCCTATCTTATGTCTTTGGGACATCAGTTAAGGACACGTTGAATCAACAGGGGTAATTTTGCCAGGTTGAGTTTTAAATGTGCCTTTAGAACAGAAGAAAAGTAATTTATGCCACAATTTTCTCTTTGGACTGGTAGAAATCACTGGGCCAAGGCATCCAGTTATATGGATAAATGTCCCAACTATTCTTTTCCCATGAATAGCAAAAAAGGAAAATATATTCTTCTGGTATAGGACATGGCTGCTCCCACTCCATATTCTCCTTTATTTTTTTCTCCCTTCACATTAGAAAACAGACTTCTGCAAGTAGCAGTGAACATGGTACCATGGTCAACTCAAGTAGCATCCAAATGGCCCACAATTGCCCTATATTGGCGGAGCTGCTCAGACCATAACCCTGTCCCAAGGGAAGCAGGGCAGGAACCTCCCACCTGTGTGTAAGAAGTTAATGTGGAATACCATTTTTCCATACAAATGTACATGCAGGAAGTAAGACCCTGCAGGCATGTGCATGTGTGTGTAATCATATGCATGTCATGTCTGCTCAATTGTATTTTTTCCTCTTTCTAGAAACTGAAGGGTCCTGTCACCTGAGTGATCAATTCATGTGACTGGTGAATGGATTAGACAGTAAAAGTGAATAAAGACAACATTGGAAAGATGTGAGAAGGAATGAATACATCTGCACAACGCTCAGTGGTAAAATTAAAGCATAAGGAACTCAAGGAGCAATTGTATGCAGCAGTATGGATTTTGGTATGTGCTGTCCAGCCTTGCTAGAGTCCTGAATCCTGTGCACCTGTTTGGATCCTTAAGGACATGTCTGCCATATCTTCACTGTGACTTAGACCCACATGAAATAGATCACAAATGAACTTATTCCACAGTTCAGATCAATCAGCATCTCTCAACAACCCTTCCTATTACCCAACAGCTGGAGATGAATGTGGGCTTTTCTCTAAGAATTTGCAACAAAAGTGCAACATCACATCAACAAAATACACTCATAGAGAATCAAAGGGCCAAGAAAGTCTGCCCTGCCTATAATCTACCTCTATCCTTTGAGATTATCTGGATTCTTGTTTTCTACAATTTGGAGTCTCTCCTTCAATGCTGTAAATTGCAGACGTGGTATATCACTTTCCGAGATGTATGCAATGTTTTGTTTCATATTCACAACCAGAGCTGAGTCCTGATTTGTACCAGGCTTGCTGTTTTTCATCCAGTTTGTTTCTAGGTAGTACCCCATTGCTAAAAGGTATTTTTGGTATTTTGTAGTTGTTTGAGAAAACATGCTCCCGGGGCAAGGATAGCAGTAGATGATGGAGATCTTGCATGTTGTCTTTTTTTTCTCAATATAGCCTACAGCATCAGTTTTTTCACAGTCTCCAGTCCTTTAATGAGAGTATTTATGGCTAGATCTGGATCAAAGGTTATGACTTTCTTCAACTTGAACTTTTATATTGCATCAGTTTTAGCTTATTACATTTTGTAAAATAAAAATGATGAGCAACTTGTGCTGTTGTAGTATGAGAAAAAGCAAAGCTTTTAAATGGTATCTGTCAGAACACATTTTGTGGTAAATATTTTGGTTTATTGGTAAATGTTTAACAATACTCACTTGAAAAATAGCCACATATACAGTGTGATCTCAAGTAGTTCTCAGTTCCAGTTCTGCAGATAATCTTTCTCCCATTTAATGAGTAAAGGGCAAAGGGTGGCTGTGAACAATGACACTTTTCCCATTCTGTGCAGATTCTCACACTTATGACTGCAGTATATGGGCTGAGCAAAGTGACTAATGTCTATCTAGTGTTTGCTTTCTCTTCCCCTTCCTATGAGGAAGCACTGCATGTACTCGAAGTATAATACTGTTGGAGGTAATTTGTACTAAAATTTATATTAAATACTGGACTTTGTTAACTAGGGTTTCAAGTTAATTAGGTGATGTGTCTTGTGATTTAACCAGCTGATAATGATACTTAAATATTTTTTCTTTTTTTGTTTGTTTGTTTGTTTGGCTCCAACTTCAATTTATGTTGAGATCCAGTTGCTGTGAGTTGTGATCTAAACCGCAAAGTGACCAAAGGATGGAACTGCATACGCTGAATTTACTTTTTAGATTATATAGAGAAGCATATATTATGTATTTTTAACAGAATAGAACATTTGAAGGAAGCATTTGAAGAAAGCAGAACATTTGAAGGAAGCAGATTTGAAGTCAGGCAAAAAAGGGCCACTAAACTCAGTGAACAGTAACCAGGAAGAAGAGCAGATGTGCTCCCACAAGTCTGTAAGGAAAATTCAGGCAAGAGATATAATCATGGATGGCACAAACAAACTCCCTATAAACTTGTTGTGTGTATTCTGAAATAAGAAACAACACCCCTTAAATTATAAGCATTTGAAAAACACTTTCAAATTTTGCATTAGAAATAAGCAAATACATTGCATGAGTAAGCTTTAGTTTGAGCAAATCCCCCTTTCCAGTTCTTCAGATTGAGGTCTCTAGAGTTTATTATGTGAATGGCAATAACTCCCAATAGAAAACAAGTATATTCCTAACTTGTGAGGCTAGATGACAAAAAAACTTTATCTGATTTCTGTGATATGCATCAATTAACATCACTGCTGACTGCTGGGTGCAGCTTTTCTCAAAATTCTTTACTTGTGACCTACAAAATGACTAGAGATGTAGCATCTCTGTAACAGTCAGAGGCCCTGCCTCAGTATATCAGAAGCTCTAGTTTTTAAAGTATTCTCCCCAAATCCAGATAATTCCCTATTACTTTGAGATGGCACATTTGAAACATGTTTTAGGAGAAAGTGGCTGAATTGGAGTGGTTAAATAGCAACATTGAATGCCAATATCGCTGCTGAATCTAACAGCTGGCACACATGTCTGTATTAGGGAAATCTTTTGCATATTACCTCCTCAGTGATACTTACAGCGTTTTACAGAAAAGGCCCAGTTACCTCATAAACGGCTCCATTATCTGATTTACATTTTGGACTTTGATAAATCTTCTGTGATAACATGTTACGAGTTGCAATTAGGCAAGAGGTATGTGGAATAGATTCACTTCATTAACCGGCTTCTGGCATAGAGTTTAAAGGTCGAATTCTGATCTCACCTATAGGGAGATCATGAGTATACATCACATGTAACCTGCAGAAATAATCTATATTACCATCTGGCAAAGAGACACAAGAGTCATAACAGATAACCCAAGAGTATTGATTGTGACCTATACCGCAGAGCTTATTGAAAACTACTTACAGCTGTAGGGTCATATATAAGTTTAAGGAAGGTTTCTATCTACTAAGTTCCAAGAAAATATACTGATTTTATTTCCTTGAAGTTGTGAGTTACCCTACATGGGACTATTGCGAAGTACAAAACACTTCATCAGCATATATCAATGTCTACCAACTTCATTAATATCATTAATGCATTAGAAATGCAGCATTCTTCCCTTGACTGTTGTAAATATATAAAAGTTTGTGCATGTCCAGAAAGTACCCTTAGGCCACAGAAAGTAAATTTGGAGCAACGTCACTTATTTGCCTAGAATTGCTCCAAATTTATCCCCATAAATCTCAGAACAGCATTTTGCTCCCTTATTTGAAACACACATGCAAAATTAAGAACGTTAAGCCATGCTGAACCCGGAAAAGAAGTCATCCTGTCACAGAATAACATTAAAAAGACCACATTTCATGGATAAATTAAGGCTGTATGGTCAGAAAATGTCATGTTTTGTGAAAAAATAAAAAAAATTAAAAAAAATCCTTGCCATTGCTACCCAGGAATGTGCAGAAAGAGCTAATGAAAGTCCTTTAATGGGTATATATTTCAGAATACTTCTTTTCTGAATATAATAATTTTTCATATAAAGGATACCAAATCAGATAAGGAGAAGCTTTGATAGAAGCTATTGGTAGGTAAATCTAATTGAACTGCTAGAAAAGGAGTAGCAAATGGAACAAATAATATCCTTTTGTAAGAAAGAAAAAAGGAATAGAAGTGCATGCTTTCTTTTTTAATACAAAGAATAATCAGAACACGCTGCAGTGTTGAAAACAACCATATTAAAACAGATATCTGATTTCATTGGGGTAACAGATGCTTGGCTAATTCAAGATATCAACAAGGATGTAAAAACAGTAGGACATAAAGTCACCCCATGATGTGTCAAAGCTGGGGAAATTTTAAAAGATGTAATTCGCTGAGTCACCAGCTTAATTGTGTGAATTGCTGTTACTTTCAAACTTGATGTTAAAAACTTTATTTTATCACTGTGTCTTGTCCTACACCAACAGCAAGAGAAGCAGTGACTCTGCCACCTTTTAGTGCTCCTAGGTTCTTCTGAACTGCGGCCTCTGAATACCTAAAACTTCTGGAGTTTTGTCCAGACAGAAACAAGAATATATCAAAGATAAGCTTGCTTATTACTTACATTTTCTTCAGCTTTTATCTTTCTTGATCATTGAGGGCCTAATCTGGCTAAGACTTCCGTGTATTTTATTTATTGATATATTCCGTGTTGTTATTCCTGCCACAACTCTGTAGCATGTGATAGCTTTACTTGTCAAATAAAGAGATAGAACCACACGGAAAAAAATCATCAGGGCCAGATGAAGGATTTGAGCCTATGCTTCCTCGTTCCTTGTCTAGTTACTTCTTCAACAACCTGAGCTATTTTGCTGATGACACAGTAAGAGTATAACTGCTAAGTATTTGTTAAAGCTTCATTTTGCCAAGGAGCAGTGGGAAGGTGAGGAAACACGAATGTGTGAATGGGACCATCAATATGATTTTTCTTCTAGCTTTCTGCATTCACAAGAGTGAGACCATGCCCCTATATCAATACAAATGCCTGTTCAGCATGGCACAATGTGTTACAACATGTAGCAGAAAGCCATATACATGTAAGTTTTCTGGTCCACTACAGACAGGATCTTTTCAAAATGAAGCTTTTAAATGTTCATTTCAAAATCTCTTTTCAAGAAAGGATTTGGAGATGGCATATGCAGGGTGCACATTTCCTCTTACAAGCTTTTACTTTCAACAAATGCTCTCTTTCTGTTACTTTTATGCTGCTTCCTCTTTTCAGAAAGCATTTCATAAAATTGATATGGAGAAAGAAGCAACAAGGTTTTAATATACATAGAGCAATCAAAGGCTCCCCAGGTGCTGACCATAATATTGACTAGAATATGATTATGGAAGACATATAGAAAGGCAGAAAAACATAAGGGGCTAGGTAACATTGTGGTACATCTTCTTCTGAAGGCCCATGGCAGAATAATTACCTACAGTCTTCTGCCAGTTCCCTGCTAGGGATCACACCCAGTTCCTGTGAATCACTGCTCCCATTGCAGGAATAAGAGACAGGGAGGAAAAGATCTTGTAAACCTCTGCTGTCAGCTAATCCTTTAGAGCACTTCATCCTCTGTCCCAAATCCACTTTCATGTACAGGATAAGAGCAATCACATCTAGAGGAGCTTCTCTGTGTTGCACCCAGGGAAATCAAAATGTAACAGAAGTAGTAATGTTAAAAATAAATAAATAAATAAATAAATAAATAAATAAATAAATAAATGCTAAAGACAAAAATATTGTCCAGAAAGTAGATGAGATTGTCTAAGGAATGGGCCAAGGACATTCATGAGAAAAATAAGCATTTACAGCGGAAGAGAAGAGGAAAAACATAGGGTTCCTAGGTTTCCTCAAACTCATTTTTTGTCTGATTATGCCTCACTCTTATGTCATTTAAATATTTCAGTTCCATACCTTTGGTGAGTCTGATGATCAAATTCTATTAACTCCAACATCTTGATCCTTACAAATTAATACTTTCTCAATTGTCAGTCATGGTACAATCCACCTGTATGACAAGACTGATGGCACATAAATGCATGTGATTTACAACCCATATCACTCTCTGCCATTAATTTCTGCATCTCCAATTTCAAATCCTAGCTTACACCCTGTCTCCTCTAACTAAACTGTGATAAGATTAATATCTTATTTCTAGATTCTCATTATTTCTTAAAGCTGTTTCCTACCTTTCAACCTTTACTTGATGAATATAGCTGTCAAAAAACTGGGCATGAACCCAGAAATGAATTTTCTTACACTATTTATATTAGCTGTTTTACTAGAATCTCTCTGCAGTTGTAGTTCACTACTGTGAAGGACGTTTTAAACTGTTTCAAATGCACCACAAACTAAAGACACATTATGAAACAGTATAACTAGATAGTGTTATTTGCCACCCAGTAAATCTTGCTCATCAGCTTATACCTACTACCAGAAAAATTAGATTTCCCTTTAAAATGAGAATAATCAGGTTTTGCATTTGATTGAAATCATGCAAACAATGTATTGGTGAAAAGATGTTGCTCTCTAAAATAATCACAATAATAATAATAATACCATGCAATAATTACAAGATTTTGGAAGCAAATAAACATATCAAGCATAGAATTGAGTTTTGTTTGAGAGGTTTTTAGTTTGGAGAGAATCTTTCCTCATGCTTTACAATAACCCAGCGAAAGACAAAGAAGAGTTTAAAAATTAAATAAACTAAAAGTGAATTGGTCAATAGGACTTACTAAAAGCCATAAGTGGAAACAAAGAGAAAAATTACATAAATGGGACAAAAAGAATACACATACAGAGCTAGTTTAAAGGTCCATTTACCCCTGTACAGTGTCTGCAAGTGAAACCAAAAGTAAAGACAATGGTAAAGAGTATAAGAAATAAAGCTTGTACTGATTTGTCTTGGTTTATTTCCCTACTTTATGACAATCTGAAATTAGGAACTTCTAGGAATAGCAGATGCATGCAAAACAGTCTCTAGACACTGATGGATTTATCTCCCTTTCATTTGTCTAGCTGAACAGAGGAAGATATGTACAGAAGGTAAGATGTGTTTCAGTGACAAAAGGTGTGTTCTAGGGCTTAGAAAGAAAACTCAAATAATGGAAAATGAAATTTGAAAAATAAAGCAAGCAATTCAAAAGCTCAATAAAAAGAGGAAATAAAGGATGAAATCAATGCAGAATGGCAAGCAGGGATACCCTGATATTATAAAACATTGCACGGACAAGTAGAGCAGAACTCAGCAGCTATTAAATATAAGGATTAAAGTGTATACTTGTTCTGATAAACGACTACATAAAGCTGATGTCTTCTCTGTCATAAGATTTGAAATGATGCTCTGTTCTGGCTATGTTGTAGAAAACCTAGGAGGATATGAACAGAAAATGATTGAGTTTTTTGTTTGTTTTGTTTGTTTTTGTTTTTGTTTTTGTTTTTGTGTGTGTGTGTTTTGTGGTTTTTTTTCATGCTTTGTGTAATTAAATGTGAAGTCATTTCCAAACTGAAGTTGAATTTTAAACCAAAGGAAAGTCTAAGTTGTTGAATTTGGTTTCTTTAATTAATTTGATATCCTCTGGTGCCACTCCCCGACTACGTAACTTCTGAAATCATAATCTGAGTGAATAGAACAATGGTGGATTTAGGACGGCTTTTAGAATTGAATAGAATTGTTCATTTGGGAGGGATCTACAAAGATTATGGAGTCCAACCATCTGACTGCTTTAGGGCTAACCAAAATTTAAAGGGTATTAAGGAGGACATTATCCAAATGCCTCTTGAGTACTGACAGGTGTGGGGCATCAACCACCTTGCTGGGCAGCCTATTCCAGCATTTGACCACCCTCATGGTACAGGAATTTTCCCTCATGCCCAGGCTGACCCTCCCTGGTGCAGATCTGTGCCATTCCCTTGTGCTCTACCATCAGTCCCAGGGAGCAGAGACCAGCCCCTCCCTTGGTGCTTCCCTCCTCAGGGAGCTGCAGGGAGCAGTGAGGCCACCTCACATCCTTCTCTTCTACAGATTGGACAGCCCAAGAGTCCTCAGCCTCTTGTCCTCAGCACATGCCTCCCTGCCCTTTTACCAGCTAAACAGAGCAGGAGAATTACCTCTTTTGACCAACCGGCCATGATGTGTTTAATGCACCCTGAAATGTGTTTTGCCCTCTTGTCTGCCAGGGCACACCACTGGTTCATGCTAAGCCTGCTGTTAACCATCACCCTCAGGTCCCTTTCTGCTGAGCTGCTCTCCAGCCACACATTTCCCTGTCTGGGCCTGTTTGGCATTACTCTGTCCCAGGTACGGCACCTGGCATTTTCCTCTGTTGAATTTCATGTCCTTGAGGATTGTCCAATGCCCCTCTGCAGGGCCTCTCAGAATTCCAGAAAGTCAACAGCACCTCCCAGTTTAGTATCCTTGGTGAAGTAGCTAGTTGATTTTCCCTAGAAAATGAGATCTGTGTACCTGCTTTTGGAAAAGCACTAAAAATTTTCAAATAGACAAAGGCTGAAAAATATTGCTTTTGATAGACTATATATAGACTATGAGGAATAGTTATTAATTGATTACATGACTAGAAGTAGAACTAGGCATTTGGAGGAAAACCTTAATGCAAGGAAAAATATGTTGGCATTCATTTACTGTTCATACATGAATTCATTTGTATCTAGTTTAAGCATCATAGCTAAGAAGTGTCTATTTTAACCACCAAAATTAAGTTAGTACAGAGTTCAACAGATTGACTTGATTGTCCAGCCTCACCGACAGAAAGCAAGAATGGCATTCTGGAAGCAAAGTAAGCTGTATTGCTTTGACATCAGTGGAAATAAGGAGGAAGATCAGGCACAGCCTGCATGCATTGTAATATACTCTTTCCTACATATACCAAAGTCAATGCGAATGATATTGTCCCTCCCATACAAAACAGATGCTTTGGCATCAAGAACAGAAAAGATGCAGTTCACAGGGGCTCATGGGGCAAGAGGGCTACATGGCAAACCACAAACAGAAAGAAGGAGGGAAGGAGGGAAGAGAGAGAGGAGGAGTATGAGCATTTTGCTTATCACCACCAGCCTCTAACCATTCTGTGTGTTGTGGCCATTTTGTTGCTGACCAGGCAGTGATGGTCAAAGCATCTGTGGCAGAGGCTAATCCTAAACTGAAAAACTGCACTGATGGCATCCCCAGCAAGCACTTCCATGTCAACAAAATATCTTCAGGCCTTCTTCTCTCCAAACGACCACGATCTCTGTTGTGGTTTAGCCCAGCAGGCAGATAAGTTGCGCACAGCTATTCACTTACTCCCCTGCAGTAGGATGGGGGAAAGATTAAAAAAACCAAACAAAAAAAAAAAAAAAACCTCATTGGTCAAGATAAAAACTGTTTAACAGGACAGAAAAGGAAGGGATAATAATAAAAACAATGCAAGTGATGCACAATGCACTTGCTCACCACTAGCCAACTGATGCCTATCCCATCTCTGAGCAGTATCCCTACCCCAGCCAACTCTCCCCATTTTTTATTGTTTCTTATGATGACATCAGATGGTATGGGACAGCCCTTTGGCCAGTCTAGGTCAGTTGACCTGGTCCCCTCCCAGTTCCTTGTGCACCCCCAGCTTCCTCACTGGCAGGGCAGCACAAGAAGCAGAAAAGTTCTTGGCTCTGTGTGAGTGCTGATCTGCAACAAGTAAAACTTCAGTGTGATATCAGAATTATTTTCCTCCTAAATCCAAAACACGGCACCATACCATCCACTATGAAGAAAATTATCTCTCAGCCAAAACTAGGACAGTCTCAGTCTCTTTGGGATAGCAGAGTGATCCAACCAAGAGCAAAGGCTCCCCTATTGCACCAATCTCTGCTACCCATCACAGCTGAGTTACCAGAGGGGGCATCCCCCTTTAAGCCTCTTTTGTTGTTCTGCAAGAGTGTTGCTGAAACTATAATGAGATTGTGTTGTTGTTATTTTTCTACAAGGACAGCTGCAATGGTCAACTTCAAGTGGAAAGAAAAATGACTGTCATCAGTATGCAGCACCTGCCAGTGAGGCATTCACACCAGTGAAGCATAATCAAGTTTTTAATGTAGGACCAAAAAAGCAAGCTCAGCACTTTTGCTATTACTGTAGCCACTGATAACAATTACTTTCCTGGTGGCAGGGACAGGGACAGGGGTCTTCTCCCCCTTTTGATTTTGACCTTTGTAAATCTTTTGGCACTGATACAGCAATTACTGCTTAAACCCATTACAGGCATGGAGATGGAGTTACAATCAATCACTGCTGTTTGATGGACCAGCATCCTGTTGTGTTACACGCTGCATGAACACCAAACAAAAGGTTGGTCCAAACACTTGCTCTTTTCTTGTTTAATAATCAAGGGAGAATCAGCTGCCTGGGACTCAGACCAACATGTTAAATCTAAAGATGTGTCTTTCCTGGTTCTACAATGACCTTCCAACATCTGTTCTATTGTCTAATTACAGTTCATACTGCTTGTGTAACTGTATTAGGAAAGCACCAACATTTCCTTAAAAAAACAAAAAAACAAAAACAAAAACAACAAAAAAAAACACTGTTTCCTTGTACTTACTCCATGCAAGGTTTGTAACTCCTACTTGAAAACTGCGATGGCAAACCAAAAACTTAGTAGATTTTTTCCCTATTTTAAATACAGATCAGGTACTTTTACGAAAACACACAAGATGAACGATATGCTAATGTTACCTATAACAAACTATTATTTTTACAGGGCTCAATGACTGCTACTAAAAAGGTGCAAATCTGATGCCAGAGTCAGCACACAAGTTGCTGGTAAAGAGGTTAAACATGTCAGGAGACAGCCACGTGGGAGCTTCCCAAGAGCACTGCTAAAAAGCCAGTTGCTGAGAGGAGTCAGATCACTTGTTAGGCTTTTTGGTTGGAACCATTACATGAAAATATTGTCAGTAAAACATGCAAAGTGAGAGCTTGAATTTACAGAGCAGCACAAACAAATTGCATTGCTATAGCTGTGAACCATGAAGATTCTATAGGAGCATGCCACGGTAATGCAAAACTCACTTGTGTGGTACAGATGTCACACTTGGCTGAAGCAATGGTCTCCAGCCATTGCCAAAAGTACCTCAAATGTAAAGTACAACTTATATTGCCTCCTTAAGATCCACTGGCCCCCCAGCCACCTTAAATACTGTGGAGATAGCTATAGCAGAGGTGCTGGGTTTTTTTGTTTGTTTGTCTGTTTTTTATCTCACGAGAATTAACTTGTCCTAATACGTTCTGAGAAAGCTTCCACGCAAAAGGGTCGCTTACTGAAAAACATCGCTTATACATATTTGCATATAACCAACGTAACAGACCTTGAAGTCACTGATAAAAGCTATGCTATCAGGAAACTAATTCTCAAAAATTTTCAGTATGCATTTTAAATTTTTCAGAAGTGACCATCTGGGATACAACCATATAAAAGCCCATATCAAGTAATGTGCTATTTAGAGGTGTGAGTTTTTTTATTATTATGGTATGTGTAACCAATTGCATTTTATGTAATTTTATGTTTGCATATATGAATATGTAATAAAATGTACTTAAATGTAGGCTCATATACATGTGCGTACAATGTTTGTGTGTTATAAATAAATATCTTTAAAAGATGTTATTAGCTATCTGTAAATTTCTCTTCCTTTTGGAGGGGCTCTAGATCTATAACGTCAAGAAAAAAATAGAAATTGAATAGTTACTTATGAAGACAATCAGCTTCTTCTAGAAGGTAGTCTTGATGTAAATACTTCCACATTCTTCTGTATTGTATAGAAATTTAGCATGCAAGGTCAGAAAGGATAAATCTTTGTTGCTTGGCTTCAAACACCAGTGTGGACTGATAACCCTATGTTACCCTAACCCTAGTCTGAAATTCCCTTGTCCAAAAGAGGGATTTGTGACTCATAGTGATACCTTGCTGTGTTTTTTCACAACTGTAAAAGATTCATGTGGTTGTTTTCCTCAAAATTACAAGAGTGTGGAGAGGCAGAAACCCTCAGTTTCAGTTTGTGTCCTGAATTGGCTGGAAATGAGGGGACTCAGCTTTGATTGCACTAATAAACCTGACAGTAGCAACTAAATCCTAAAGTGAGGGTTAAGGTTGGCAATACAAGAGGCTCATATGCAGTCCTCTGCAGGAGAGCTCAGCCTCCAGAGTCTGAAGCTTGCAGGAGGAGATGAGATTTATGAAAGTTTTGGGGAGAGGGAAGGATAGGTTATTTACTGAGTGAGTTTTTAGGAAGTATCCAGGGAAAGTGAGTCAGTATCTGGAACAGCAAAATAGCTTTTTTTGCTATTTCAGATACTTGAAGGCAGGGAGTTACATGGGGTAATGTGGGAGAGGAAAGATGCCATCTGACTGTGTACTTACTAATAAGGAGATCTAGCTCTTTCTGATAACCATTTTACAGGCATTCAACATTCACAGGATCCACTGTGATAAAATCTTCAGCCCCTGTATGTCTGTCAAGTATGCACACAATCCAACTGTGGTGCATGGACATGGGTGCCCAGAGCTCAACAAAATAAAAGGCAGTGATGAGAACTTGCAGCAAAATTGCAATGGGTGTTCCCATCTCATCCTGTCCACCAAAGGTCCTGCTACACGCATTCCCTGACAGTCCAGGGCCATATCCCTAGACCTCAAAGTGTCAATGCCCAGCTGTTCTCCATGTAAATACAAACATAAAGCTTTGGAACTAAATTTCTGACAGAAAACCATTATGGAATCTCCCCAGTTTGGTCCTTTAACTTTTACTTTCTCCATGATGCCTACATAAGAATGCATCTGCTACTGCAGGGGAATTCAGCTTTTTCTTCCCAGTTTAACAATTAAATAGGCCTTGAAAGCTGCCCAGAGGAGAGCAGCTGGTGAAATTGACTGGTTTGCTGAGAAAACTGGAGCTCCAATTTGCAGTTTTTGTAACCACTGACCTGAGGTCAATTCTAATACAAGAATCTATTAAAATATCCAAAGGCAAGAGAAGAACTAATCTGGGAGGGGAGGTCTCTTGAACTACCTGTAAGCACTGACAGCTCAATAATATTTGATTCATCCCCTAAAGCATATTTGTCAAGAAGAAACATCTGTAATGATAGATAGGGTAGGTAAGATTTCCAAGACAGCTGGACATGAGGGATGATCTCCATAAATAAAGGCAGTCAGACCCACAGAAGGTACAATGTGTACATGTATTATGTCTTTGTCTCTTTCTCCCACTTAAAAAAGAACAGAAGAAAAAGAAATATATTCTATTCAATTCACTGCTGACTTTGAAGCCTCAGACTTTTTTTCTGATTCTGATTTGGCACCAGAAACATTAAGCATTGCTTAATTAAACAATCTCTCCGCCTCCATCCCACCTCCTAAATCAAATTACAAGGTACAGCAACAGGAAAACGTCTGCAAAAATTAGACCAGTACAGAAAAGGCAACCAATCCTTTCTGAAAACAATGGTGTAATGCAACATAAACATCAGGCTCAAAGACTGTAAAAAGAACTCAGGGTTGTATATCCGTTCCCCTAGTGCATAGAGTTAGTAGGGACAGCTCAACTCAGCATAATGTAGAGCATCTCCAGGAATTCTTGAAGCTCTGGCATCCAGCAATAGCCAGAGCTGCACAGGCAGGACTGCTGACATCCTGCAATGCTCTTGTCATTAGCATGGTTCCAGCACAGCTCCGCCACTGGGACACCTAGGATGGACCGAGGAAGACAGACACTGTAGCTCCACACTAATCTTAGGCTTCACAGCAGAAGGGGAATCTTTAACTCTCCATTTAGGGAATGAGAAGAATGAAAAATCACGGACAGGTGTAGTCATGACACAGCCTACATGCAACCAGGATCTGAACACAGGGAGCACATCACACAAAAAATGCCTTATGCCGTTAAAATGGACAACATAAACTCTAGGCTTTCGTATGTAAAAACTCAAGTTATCTAGTTCTACAGAAAGCTACTAGATTTTCCCATCATCTTTTCTGTCTTAATGCATTTATGCCTAAACACTTAAGCTGTAGGCATTAAATTAGTTTGGCGGGAGTCTATCATCTTTCACTACGATTCATTTTCAAGGTAATCTTTATTTATTTATTTATTTATTTTTGTAGGACACACTTCTGTAAATAAGACTTTATCGATAATAACAGAAGAGAGAGAAACATTTTCAAGTTTGCTCAGCCAGGGAAACATTGCCAGAGCTGTTCATTGATAAAATACGTGAGTTGCCTATGTGTTTTGCCCTGACTGAAGTATGACCCAACACCAAAAAATATAACAAAATACTATTTGTTATCAAATCACTCCTGTGTTTTTTCCTTCATACTTTCTTCATCACTCAGTCATCATGAACAATTTTTAAACCTGATGCACACCATACATTTTTTTATCCTTCAAATATATCAATATTGCAACATAGTTTGTTTTCTTTATTTTGGAAATTCAAAGCATGAAGATTTGTGGTTTTGCCAACTGAATTTAGTCTTACTTTCTAAATATTTTAGCATTTAAACTTAGTTCCATGACTCTAAGGAAAAAAGAAAAAAAGGAATCTTTTTTCCCACCTTGACTCGATCTAGAGGTTTTGTTTATTTGTTTTGTCTATTTATTTGCTTGCTTGATTTTATTTATTTTTGAACCAGTAATTGTCATAGTCACAAATTAATAATTTAAGTAAGAAATCCTACATTTTGATTGAGTTATTACTAGGAAAGTTGAATATAATTACTTGAAATAATATTTAATTTTTCAAATAGGCCTTTTGTGATAATTACATTGCTAATGCTTTTGATTTGGTGGGTATTTGTTTCAGATGCCTGAGTATCATGAATTTTATCTCTTTATGTTGTAAACAATGTGAAAGTGTTGTTTTGATTTAAATATGTCAATTTCTACACAAGATGCAGAAGGATAGAGAATTTGTCTCTGATTCTTTGTTTTGGATTTGTTCAATCTAAAGAATCAATTTAGGATAGTAGAGCTGGGAGACCAAACCACCTACACAGGACATGAATATTTTCCTTGATGTCAAGTGGAACTTTTTGCAGTTCAAAAAGTAACTAAATCAGATTACGTGGAAGAAAATAGGAAAATCCCTATAAAATATAAAACCTTAGGCTCACATAAGACTGCATGCTTATCCTGTGGTTATAAAGGATGGTATTTTCCCCAGTAAATCTAAAAGTCTAATTGGGACCTTAGTAATCTAGTTGTCTCTCTATATAGTCACCAGCAAAGGACAGACAGGCTTATGGGATGATGTTTCAACCTTTCTAAGATGTGGAAGAGATGGTATAAAACTAGCCATTTGATCCTGCACAGAGAGTAGTTATCAGTCATTCTATGTTACTATGAAAAGATTAAGAATAACCTCAGGTCCTGCAACTGTCTGTTCTGGTTGTGGTGCTCCTCATTAATCCACTCATCCGTAACCTCGATGGTGGAGTACAGTGTGTCCTAGGTTCACAGAGCGTGGTGACCTTTAAGTGTCAGGGCACTGGCAGTAAGTAGCTGCTAATACCTTGGCGGCAGGTTTCTGAATGTGAACTGCAAAAATATGACAAAATTCAACGGAGATGAACATAAAATGTTGTAGAAATAATCAACTAGACTTACTGGAAAGAATGGGGAGTTAATAAGAATAGTTCGCTAAGTGCAAATCTATAATGTCATGCTGTGTGAAAGGAAGAATATAGTAATAGGTCATAGAAACAGAAATATAATTCACTAACATCTCCTGCTGCATGGTAAGGCCTAATTTGGGGTGTCCCATCTGGAGGACTACATTTCAAGATGGGAATTTACTGGAGACAGTCCAGACAAGAGCAGGAGGAATTGTGTACAATCTAAAACAACAGATCCAAGAAGATCAATAAAGTCAGGGTTAGAGAATGCTCAGTAAATAAAACCAATACATAAAATCACAAGATGATTTGCTAAAGTAATATTTTTTTTCTAAAGACAGAATACTAGAATTTAAACAACAACAACAAACAAATATAAGTGTCATACACTGTCCTTGACTTTTCTCTCCTCACTGCTGAATGATGTTTATCTGTGCTTAGTCAGAATCCTGTTTCCTGGACTTCTTTTCTCCAACGCATTTCAAACAACCAGAGAGAGCTACTCCAAGCTGGCTGAATGCCTTTTTGCCAAGTCCTTCTCTCAAGTCATCCTTGAAGATCTGGAAAAACTGTCTTATCATGCAGCAGTAGTCAGCTTTTTGTCCAATGAGATTTTTATTTGAATTACTAAACATGAGTTTTAATGACGGTCTATCACTAGTTTCCATACTCTGACTTCTTAGCATACACTTGTTTCTAACACAGAATGAAGACTAATGACAACTTAAAGGCAAGGAATAGTCCGTGAGGCTAAATTAAGCTCATTCTTTCATCCAAACACATAAAAAAAATTTGTGATTTCAGATGGAACTCATGGATTGTATGCATATGAGTCCCTGAAAACATCACAGATTCCAGTTAACACCTACTGCCAATTTTTTGCACCGATTTATACCATCTGCCACCATATTAGAGCAACTCACTAAAATCTGTGGTAGGTTTGGCTCATTACACAGGGATTCATTTAGTTGGTATCAGATGCTGCAAAAGAACAGGGAAAAAAAAAAAAAGTCAAGTTCTAAAAACTTCTGATGCTTTCTTACAACAATGTTTAAACTCTTGTTTCCTTTGTGCTGATACAGTTGTCATTATTCAGGCATTAATTTAGACTATATTTCCAGATTTTTGTCTTTTGAATTGATTGCTGCCTCTTACACCTTAAACATTTAAAAACTTCTTAGTCACTATTTTATTTCTGTATGTTTGAGTCACTTGTCAGAAAGATGTGGGCTGTGTTATATGAAAGAAGTTTTAGAGACTCCATCCTTATTTGTGGTGTGAACACACTGTTGATTTTTCCTTGCTGAAGAACACTTTGATAGTACTATCATCCATACTAGTAGGCATTCGTTGCAAAATTTTTTGTCCTTTTCTGCCAAATAACTTGTAATGATAATGGCCAGATACCAGGTGCTGCAGCTGTGGTGGTTGTTTAAAGATATGCGATTAAATTTAATTGGGTACTTAACCCACCAGCTTCCTGCTCTTTTACTGTTCTGCTATTGCACCTCCAGCAGCATGCTCCAAAACTGTTTTGTCAGTCACACAAATCAAACCATCCATTTCAATTCTCCCTAAGAAATCAAGGCAACTTTTCACCAATCACTTTTCCTCCTGCTGTGTTTCCAGCAGATTCATAACCTTTAGCACTTTCTGTTAATCTGTTATACAGTGAATCATTTTCTTCTCTGTAACTTCAACAGTACATTGTAGGTCCTGAGCCAAGACTAACAGTTATGGATTTTTAAATGTTATTGGACTTCTCACCTATGGCAAACTTCATCCTCTCTTCTTTTTTTCTAGGTTCTGATGAGAGGTTATACCACCATTCAGAGCACCTACAATTAGTGTCTAAATTCAACATTGTTATGAGCAGTCCAGTTCATACTCTTTAAAGCTGCCAGATTCTGGCATGGCAAAGAAACGAAACAGACAAAGAAAGATGCAATATCCAAACTTCCTAGGTTTCTAATTCAGTCTGTGCTTACCAATTTGCACTTTCTACACAGCCAAGCAAGGTCAATGTATGGAAGATAAACAGAGATGGTTTGAATTACTAATATCTCTCATACACATAGATTAGGATTTCCCTACTGCAAAGATATCTGCAGAGATCAGAACATGGAATGGTGTCATTTGTTCTGACGGAGATGACAGCATCTCTACCAGCATAACACACCCTTCAGCAGCAAACCACAGCAAGGGTGGCAGTCATCTACCTCATTTCACACATGCAGGACCACAAGCTGGTGAGAGGAAGCTGGAAGAGCAAGTCCAGTCCTTACTTTGAAGAAGTTTGTGACTTTGCTTGATCCAATCTATTGGAATTGTCTGTGTTTAAAAACCCAAACCAAAAGAGTCAGCAGAGACTGTCTCTTAAAAGAACACTGATGCTTTCAGATAGCACGAAGAATGTTTTAATAACTCTTTTGTCTAGCCATTTCTAGATATATGCTTTCAGTGAACATGCCTAGAAACAGAATGCACATTCAAAGGGAACAGAAAATAATTCTAATTCAACAAAACTAAAACCTTTAATTTTAAGTAAGTCTTATTACAAGGTAAAGAACTAAATGCTTCAAATGAGATCCATCCCTTACAGGAGATGATTGAAGAAAAGGGGTTTTGCACACCTGAGGTGCTTCTAATTTGGAATAGGCAGCTTGAAAGGTAATACCTCTAGTTCTTTCAAGAACAGTTATTTAGGCAATATACCTGTATCACCCTTCCCACAGAAACCACAGCTGTATTTTGAACTATGATACTTTTGGCTTTACATTCTAATTGTAGAAACTATGAGCCAAGGCATAATTAAGGCAGAAAAGGAAAAATGCAAATGAAAAATGTAATGAACTAAAAAAAAAAAGAAGTAAAACTACACTTCTGCCATGGGCCAGAACAGATCTGGGGAGCAAAAAATGAGGGTTTTTACTACCAAAGGATTCACTTAGCCAGTAAATAAAATTCATGAGAGAAAACAAGAAACATTCAGAAGACAGGAGACTCTGATTCCAGCTTGTCTTGGGGAAACATGAGATCAAAAATAATTCTACAGTTTTGTGGATATTTCCACTTCATTATGTCTTCCCATCCACTCTGTCCCATTAAGATCCTGTTAGTCCCCAACATTTCTGAAACTGTCAGCTATTAGCCAGTATACTGTAAAAGACCTTCATTTGTATCCTTGGCATTGGCACTGTACTGTCTTCATCCCGTTCCTGTGATGAATACCTGCACTGACATTCCTTCTCAGCAAATAGATTTTGTTACAAACGATCCCATTATTGATTTTGTAGTAAGTTGAGTAAATCCTAAACCTCAAATACGATGTGGTGGTTATGTTTCACAGCTCTCAGTACCTTATTGGCATTCAGGTTGTGCTAGCCCCTACTAAAATCATTTTGTTGCAGCATGAAGCACAAATACATTTTACTGATACACTTGCTGCAGTGCTGCCAATTATTTTAATGCTGCCATACAATAAATAAATGAATGCTTAGATGTTTGTTTCAGCAGCTGATTTTTAAGCAAAATCATCTTCTGCATTCTTTGCAAAGTGTGCTTTGATCATGACAAATTATGGATCGTGGAATCTAGCCAATTTCTTGTGAGACAGGCAAGCCCACCAGTTATAGGCAGACAAACCATAGATGCCTCTTTTTATGATTTTGGATTATATGTGGTATATTGTTATGTTTCATACATTAAAATTAGCAAGGCGTGCAATAGCAGATTGCAAAACAGAGCTGATAACATTTCAGCCACTTCTTTCACTGCTGCTCTATTATTCAGCAGTGGTCATTAGAACTAGCACTAGGCATTATTTTGTTTGTTTTAAACCACACTCACAACAAAAATAATAATCTCCCTCCCCCCACTCCCCTAGTCCTGCCCAGAATTATTTCTCTCTGGTCCCAAAAGGTGCTTACGTCTGAATGGCAGACCTCCGGCCAGTCACATTCAGTTAAATCAGGTTTCTTATGTTCAAGAGTAATAAAGTCTGTTACATTACACTTCATTGACAAAAGGTTAAACAGGAATGATAGCATGTATCTATGAAAGTCTGGAGGTCAAGAGGTTAGAAAAACCCATGGTGCATCTATTGAAACTCAGAGCTGAATCTAGTGTTTTTGAGTCACCAAGTAACGGTGAAGTGCAGCTAAGCTTCTCTGGAGACACTGGAGAGATGTAGCTACCAGGCAGAGACAGTCTGACGCACTCTTTGAAAGCACCTGCTTTTCTCCCCTTCCTGTTAGGGAGCTTGGGACCAAGAAAGTACTCTGAACTTCCTATGCCAGACACCCTCTGCTGATATGTGTCACCACACTGAAGATTGCTGTCTGAATGCTGTTAACTACACTGCATCCACACCAGTACAGAGCAGGAAAAGGACAGTCATTGGGGAGTTGGCTGCAAGTATGACATTAATCCTTTATCAAATGAACCCCTTACCCTCCACCCACAAGTCCTGATCATACTGAACATGGGATTTGAAGTTTGCAGTTACACACATATCACTGAAAAGCAAGTAGTTCTTCTGTCAGGCAGGTGGTTGGGAAATAGGTAAGCAGCCAGAGAGGCTTTGTGCCTCCACCAGATCTTTGGAGCTTGAAGTGCTTCCTCAGCAAATTACTGCTCTCAGACTAAAAGAGAAAAATGGGTGCAGATGTGTCTCTAAAGAGTTTATCTCAAGCACAGAACCTTTGCTGCTTGAAAAGGAGTTCTATGGGCTACACAACTGTCAGAAAACAGGGACCAGACTTACCTCATCAGTTTTAGAACTAGAGAATATCCCGAGTTTGAAGGGACCCACAAGGATCATTGACTCCAACTCCTGGCTCCACAAAGGACCACACAAAAATCAGACATGTGAGAGCATTGTCCTAACACTTCTTGAACTCCAGCAGGCTCAGTGCCGTGACTGCTGTTGAAAATGATTGAGAGAGGTCTCATGATGATATCAGCCATTTCTCTTGAGTACCCTGGGATGAATCCCATCGGGCCCCATAGACTTATGTGCATCCAGCTAGAGCAGCAAATCCCACACAACTGCAGGGTTGGCTGGGAGATTATCATTCCCGTATTCACAGTCCTCTAACTCAGGGTAACTAGGGTCCCAGAGTCTATCATCATTGTTGAAAGCAGAGGCAAAGAAGGCCTTAAATATCTCTGCTTTTTCTGTTTCCGTTTGTGAAATGACCATACTCATCAAGTAATGGATCAATGTTTTCTCTGTTCCTCCTTTTGCACCCTGAGATTTGGGTGGCCACATGTTCCCTTGGGAGCTCTGCTGGATGGCTGCATTGTTTCCTGTAGCTGGAGAGACCACAGGAGATGCAGAGGACATAGCTTTCTGCTGGGTGGATACCATGTTGGAGCTCCTCACAAGCAGGTTACCACTGCTGTTGGAACTAGCAGTTTTAGATATCTATATCGTCTATGTCTCAAAAGGTCATTCAGAGCTCACTTTATGGTCAACAGGGGAAAACAGGTTTTCCTTAGGAGCAGTTCTCCTGACCTGTTTTAAACATTTTTATTATGACACCTTATGAGTACCTGTCTGTCTCCAACTACTGTGAAGGGAGACCTAGCTCAGAATTAGATGTCTACAATGTAGATTTCTACATTTGCCGGATTAATCTAATCTATTACTTCTGTGACATGCTGACTGATAGTGACATGCTTTGGATTTCAATACTCACCAGATAGTGTAGGGAAAAAAACGAAAGTTACAGTCCATCCACAGTATTACTAATATTGGGTATTTCACTGGTATTGGGCATTTCTTGCTTTTAGCAGGTGAAAAGTATGGACAAACTTTTCTGCTAAATATTGCTTCTTTGGGGCATGACCATAAAATTCTATCAACAGTATGCAAGAATAAAAGGGTACTTGAAATACGCATGCTAGAATAAAATTCCAGATTTAGGAGTATGGAAGGGAAAAGAAAGGGTAGAAGAAAAGAAGTGAGAGAAAGAAAAAACAAGATGTTGATAGATTAGGTAGATTGCATAGATAAACAGACATGCTTCAGAAAGACAGCAGTTGTACTGCTAACAAGCATTTCACTAAACCAGTTTTCTTTGTATTTTGTCAAAAATAGTCTGATATGAAGCTGGGTTTGGATAGTACCAGGCTGCTCTTATAATATAGAAGTAGGTGACCAAGCCAGAATGGCTCACAATCAGGCAGGAAGGCAAGTAGATGCTCTGGCAAGGCTAGGTTTGTTTCTGCTGGAGTGACAAAACAAGTGGGATTACCATTTCTGTTTCTGGAAAAGGTTCCTCCTTTCCCCAGCCTTAGACTTCCTTCTGCACCCACCCATTGGTAGTGGAAGCACAATAAGCCTCATTTATCTGTAGCAGTCCTCCTAAGATAATGGCTGCTTTCATTCCCTCACCTGTCTAACATGACTCAGGTTAGAGACTGCCTACCTTTGTAGTCAGTAATGTATTAGCAAAAGTGAAAATGTGAAATCTCCGTCCTCAGAAAAGCTCTTGGTCAGTGTTGTGGTTTAACCTGTCAGGCATCTCAGCACCACACAGCCGTTTGCTCACCCCCCCCCTCAGTAGGATGGGGTAGAGAATCAGGAAAAGAAAGCAAAAGCTTGTGAGTTGAGATAAAGACAGTTTAATAGGACAGAAAAGGAAGATAAATTATAATAATTATGATAATAGTAATAATAATTTGTACAAAGCAAGTGATGCACAATGCAATTGCTCACCACCCACTGACCAATGCCCAGCGCGTACCCAAGCAGCAGACCTCACACACTCCAGCCAGACACCCCATATTAATTGCTCAGCATGACATCACAGGGTATGGAATACCCCTTTGGCCAGTCTGGGTCATCTGTCCTGGTTCTGTCCCCTCCCAGCTCCTCGTGCACCCCCAGCCTCATTGCTGTGAGAAGCTGAAAAGTCCTTGGCTTAGTGTAAGTGCTGCTCTGCAACAATTAAAACATCAGCGTGGTATCAACATTATTCTCATCCAAAATCCCAAACACAGCACCATACCAGCCACTAGGAGGAAAATTAACTCTCTCTTAGCTGAAACCAGGACAGTCAGGAAATGAGGAAAATCTGAAGGTGGGGTCTGCCATTCACGCACAGCAGAGAGTCAGTGACACCTGAGTTAAAGACTCAGACCTTGCAAGGGCATCCCTTGGTACCAGGCATTTAATGATTGACACAGACACCTCAGTGCATGCAAAGCCTTTGATCAACATTGGCCGCACACATTTATGCCCTCACTGGCTTCTTAAGGGCAGAAAACACAATAGGTCAAAAAATACCATCCAGCAAGGTAAGTTTTTTTGGTTTGCTTTGTTCTTTTTGTTTTCCTGAGGTACTTACCCTCTTCTTCCATTTCTTACTAGAGCAGCATCAGTGAGAACTGAGCTTGCTGACAGCCAGTGCATTCATATTTGTTACACACATCACCTGTCTTGTTTAAATGTTTTCTCTGTAATATGGATTTTTGTCCAGTGTTTAGGTTGCATTTCTCTGTAGGTAGCTGAGGAAAGGGAGCAGAAGGTTATTTACAACCTGCAGAAGCTGAGGAAGGCTCTGTTAGAAAGTGAAATAGAAAAGCTGCTTGGAACAAAACCACCCTGCCACAATGCACTGTGCTTGCCAGCCTGCCCCAGAGCCTGACTCTCAGTGTACACTGGGTAAGTGTATTTACTTCAAAGGGCTACTTCGGTTTACTCCTGCCATGAATTTAAACCCCAGGCTATAAAGTACTCACCAGACACGATATGTATTTTTACCTACGTTTTGCCTACATGTTACACATCCTTCTTTGTGATAGAGAACTGTTGTTAAATGAAACAGTGGACATTTGAAGGAAAAAAAATAATAAAATCAATACATGCACTGATACGCCTTTCTGTGAAATCAGACACACCACAATATTTCTATTCTGAATATTATGTTTTGCTTCTCAATAAAAATAATAATAATAAATCAGCTAGAATTATGGACAGTCCAATAAAAGGTAACAGAGTCTGTATACTGACACCCATTCTTTCAGAATGCATGCTCCATGATAGCGTGTTTTACTTGGATTACACAAAATGACACTTATAAAACACATCAGAACAACAGTGACTCAGTTCAAATCGATCATTCCAATTGTTGGCCCAGCGGGGGTGGTATGATTAGCTAGACATGCATTTACATGTTTATTTTTAGTTTTAAAAAAGATAGATAATTTCACATAGAAATTAAAATCAAAAGACGAATGATCATTTGCAAAAGTGTTTAGCCCAGAGCTTAATATTTTAAGCTCTCTACAACATCCTTTAGCTGGGCAGCCAAGAGATGAACTATTTATCAAGGCAATGAAGTTTATCTTTATGGTCACAGTAGGCATCACCTTTCAGTGGATGGAAATGTATGCATTTCCATCAAACTGACATTTGCTTCTTAAAAACTAAGCCTTTCTGAGCACACAGCTTAAAAAGCAAACACAAATGGTGAAAAAAATAGACTGTTACAGATGTAATTTTAAAGATCATCCGCAAAACATGCAATGTTAAGGGAAAATGTAACATTAAGTAGCTAAGGGAAGTGAGATTGGGTCTCCTAAGAGCTCTCTGAGAGCTAAGTCTCTAAACTGCAGTTTCAACACTACTAAGCTTTGATGGCAACAACAACTTAGTAGTTTTATCACCTCCTTTGTCTTCTCCTCACCACAGGACACTCTCCCTCTGGCTGCCCTGTCATAGCCATTCATTGGCTATGCAGAGTTGTGTAGTTAAATCGATACAGACTAAAAAAAAAATATTTATGTTGCTTTCTTAAACCAGATTTGCTAGTGAGGTCACAACATAATCCCTCAAGTGACAAAGCATATCTTGGCCAAATTGTGGGATTATGAAGTGGTATCAAGCTTAGTGTGAAGCTTAGTTTCTACAAAAATCTTCGTCATATATAATCACAACCTAAAACTAATTGTTCAGGATTCTTATGGAGACCTTGCAGATAGCAGAGCTTCGCTCTGACTTGCCAAGCTTGCTTGCACAAGCAGTTTCAAAAATGTTTGTATTTGACTCAAAGTAGACAAATTCAGTGTAGACATCTACCTCTTTGCTCATTGCTCCAAGCTATCTTTATAGTCAGCAGAGAGACAGATTCAGAGTGAAATTCATATGATGTTTTTTGTATGGCTCCTTCAGACTTAGATGAATTGAACAATAAAAGGGGCAATCTGTCTTCGCTGTCTACAAAAGGAGCCTGGGGTAATTAGTTCAGATAAAGACTTGAGATATCAAGTTTTGCTCAAAGGAAACCCACCACTTTTGTTCTATGAACCTGTTACTGCTCCTGCTTCATCTAACTGACTGCTGACTGAAAGCAGAGTCAGAACAGTGATTATATATATAACATATATGTTTACACATCACACAGTCAGTGGAAGGGACAACTTGCTAGCATGATGGAGTACAAAAGCAAGGTAATATAAAATTACACTGCATTGCACAGGTGTTTATGGATGAGTCTCTGTTTAATGTTCGCAATGTTCTTCAGCAATTAGCGATTCTGAACTCCACCACCTTTCACACTGCCACAAGTAGGCAACTTTTCAGCTACTACTAACAATCAGCCATCTGAAGCTATAGAGTGTGCACATACATGTGTGTTACATCCCTCCTAACGTAGCAGATACTTGACAGCTTCTGAATTGGGAGCACCATCTTGTTGAACACACAAAATCCCATCTCAGCAACTGGGAATTGAAGCTAACCCTGAGGATTTCTATAATGACTCACAAACAAGACTTTCATAAAACTGTCTGTCTTTAGGCTTGTCCACTCCAGCATATTTGCAAGGTACTCAGATCCAAGACAGGACATTTCTATAATGACTATTTCTATAATGACTGTTTTTTCTGTAATGTCTATAAGGGCATTTCTATAATGTATTTAGCTAATAGCTTTATGAAAACATAAAACAGGGATAACAGTTTAAAGATATAATGTGATTGATCAATGAAATACAGCCATAACCTAGCCATAGCACCAAGGGCTATGATTCAGCATGAGTTTATCTTACCCATTTTAGGACAGGCCAAACTGCAATCCATTGAGTTACCCTGTCTCCACTAAAGAGTGAGGTGGCACAGATGAATAGATTAGACAGTATGTTATTTTTTAGACAAGTAAGCATTAACATGATATCTCCAGACAATGTGACAGTTTGGAATCAAGAGATATCATTTCTTTAACCACTATTGTCTTCTTTAATCTGAAAGCTTTTTTTATGTTGAAACTTAGATGAGAAAGATAAACATCCATGCGAACAAAAAAAAAAAAAGAGGAAAACAGATTAATCAAATTATAATTTTCTGCCAAATAATAAAATTAGATTCATACTCCCAACACATTCTTGTTAGAAGACATGAATTAATTTCATTAGTATTTCATTACTGACACAGAGGAAAATAAAAACTCTGTTCATACCTTTTTTGTTCAACAAGCCATAAAATGAACTAATAATTCTGTAGTCCTTTTTTGTTCTTGCTGTAACCTCAGTTGTTTTTAACTGCAAGACAAAATTTGACTTGCTTGTTCACACTATTGAAGAAAAGCAAAGATTTTCCTTTTTTTTTTTGTTTCTGATTGTTATTTGAAAAAATAAAAATAAAAATAGGTAGGCTCCAACATACTTCAAAACTACTTTATAAAGCCACCATAACTTAACTCTGAGGTAGACAACACTTTGTGAGGGGATAACCTTGTGCCTTCTGAAAGACAAACAAAAAGTAAACTTGCCCAACACTTAGTTTTCTTACACTATCATTTTTCAAGGAAACAACTTATTTTTAATAGCATTTATTACTAACAATATTGTATTTTTAAGGGAAAAAAATCCACAGATTTATCCTCAGGTACTTCCTCAATTGTTCAAGATCTGTCTACATGACATTGTACAGATGCATGTTGGGGGGTGAGGGTACAGATTAGGGCTTTATCCTTAGCTAAAGTTACTAATTGCTCTATACATGCACCCCCTTCCAGACAGGACCAAGCTCCAGGACATCCTTCCAGCCAGCCATTCTCCAAGTCTGTTGAACAAGGAAGGCAAACTGAGAAAAAGCCTCCATTTGTTGCTTTTCCCTGTCTTCTTTAGTAGTACGGACCCAATTCCAATCTGTAGAGTTAGCCTGGTTTTAGTTATTACTATAGGGGTGTTGGAGGTGAGAGAAGCAAACTCCAAAGAGTAAGTTGATAAATGACTAGGTGTCTCCAGAGGGTGACATTGACTTCAGTGGGAGCAGGCTCATGGAAATTCAGCTACATGCTTAATTTTCACACAACTAAAATCATGAGAGAATTCCACTCCAAGCAAGTCTGTGTACAATAATACAGGAAAGTTTCCCTCCCTTCTTGGAGAGCAAAGCAGTTTTCTCATAATCTTCCCAAGAACCTTGTTCTTGGGGAGTTATGGGTGCAGAAGCAGGCAAGGCTTTTATGACCAAAGTGTTCTGTACCGGGAAAGTATTTGCCTCCTAAAGAAACTTATTATTACAGTGCAAAATCACCATTCCAGGGGTAATGCAGTGCACTGTATACCAAGTTTCTACTCAAATATTTACAGCAACTGAAAAAAACCCTGGAAATAGGGTAGGAAATGGAAACACAGAAGCAGCCTTTCCTATAGTAGCATGAATGGTGCTGCTTTAACGTTGTTCAGAATTTTGGCTGGAGGCACTGAGAACATCAACTTTTTAATGAAAACTCAAAGCATCCATAGCAGTGTGAAAATTCTAACATTGTTGTATTCCCACATCACTTTTTAACAGCTTGGGGGGAGAAAAACTTTCATTTTAAATGATTCTTGGTTAATTTACAAAGAAATTAGTAGAATAAAACTTCTAGAAGGTAATAGAACAGCATTACTTGTGCAGGTCACACAACATCAAACCCTGAAAAGTCACCATAAACTACTTTTACTTATCCTAGAATTATCCTGCTTTTTCATGGCCACTTATCAGAGACTCATGGATTAGGATCTGGTTTCAGATGGACTGATATCTTCAGGTGGCATGAGGTGGTGTAACTTCTCCAACTTTGCTTGTTGAGGCTATGGCCCATACATAAATTCCTAGAGAAAATTGTTGTATGAACTAAATGCCTGCTTTAAGCTGTAGTATTTATTTAGTCGCTCTAATCAGCAAGGCAATGATCTCTTGAACTCCACATAGCTAAATAAAAGACAATAAGAATTGCAGTATTGAGCTGGCTATAAATATTTTGGAAGATGGGGAAGGTAAAGGAGTGAAAGAAGGCTTTGTCTACTCCATATAAAACAGTGCAGTGCAGGAATTCCTGAACTTGAAGAAACAATAAATCCAGTATCAGTAGCCAGGGAAGTAAGTCTTCTTTGTTCAGCACAGCATCCACAGCATGTGGATGTCCAGAAATTTTGTAGCCAGACGGCACCAAAAAAAAAAAAAAAAAAAAAGTAGTACTTCAGACAGTGGCTGGCATAAACGTGGCTTTCTAGGCAAGCATAGGCATGCCCTACTCCACTGTCTCCATATCCTCCAGTTTCATTGCGTAACAAAGAGCTTAGAGTGTAGGATCACTTCAGCATCCAGGATAAGTGGTTTGGTACCTTGCAGGGCTTGGCCCTAAATCAAGTGGCAGAGCAATGCTGAGAGAAAGCAGGTTATCCTCCTTTCTGATGATCCTGTTCTTGCTGTAGCTAATCCAGCACTCCTCTAACAAATCCTCTCAGTAGGGATGCATACACTGAAGGGATGCATCACTTCAGAAGGACTGTTGTTTTATTTTTCTTAATACCAGCCATTCTCATGCCCCTCAGAGCAAAGTGGCAATTTGCCTGGACAATGTATATTTACTGTGTGTCAGCCATGCATCCCCACAAATCTGACAAGGAAAAACAGTACCCTTACAGATGACAAATGGGACTGGGAAGGGTAGTGAGGAGAGCATGAACATAAGAAGCTTCTGCACAAAAAAAAACATTAGATGAAGAACTGAGTAGAGTCAGAGAGAGGTAACACTACTGCTCCAGGCAACAGGTATTACATGGGAGAAGGTTTTTGCCTGCACTGTCAGAGTAGAGGTTGGAATGAAAGCCAAAGGGCCAAGGAGGGGGAATCTATATCTGGAGCACGCAGCCCAATCTCAAAAGGCTGCCTGAAAAAAAGCTAGACAGAAGTTTTTTTCACCTGCATTCCTAAGGAAATTATGTTTATGCAGTCACAATATCTCTGTGTGTACATATCTCTATGTTCTCCAACTTACATATCTTCAGAAAAAAATACAGATTTGGCAATAGAGCTGACCTATCAAAAAGTCCTTAGTAGCTTCATACAAGTGGGTGTCCAAAGTGTGGTGGTTTTACTCAGCTGTGTAAGGACAAAGAGACCACTGAATAACTATCATCATGGGCAAAACAGGCTCAGCATAGGGAGATTAATGTAATTTATTACCTATTACTAACAGGCTACAGCAGTGAGAAACTAAAAGCAAACTAATAAAATAATTCTGCAATGATTCTACTCATTGTCGCATTGGATACCTGAATATAATAGTACAGCGAGGTTTAATTTTCAAACGTATTTCTCTCAAACTCATTCTTATATTTTCCATAAATTTATTTCCTTTCCTTCCCATTCCTGTCTACACAAATAGGCATTTCCCCTCATCTACTTTTAATGAGGTTTTGTTAACTTGCCCAGGGTCAGACTAAACCATTTAATTTCTGCATTAAATGGGCTAAAGAAGTATGTGTCTTCAGAAGCATGCTGTTCTGTGTGGCACAGAGCTGTTTTCTTAAAGATAAACCAGCTAAACTTGAGCACTGTACTTCAAGCTCACCACATTTTCTGGAAAAGAAAAAAATAAAAATAAAAATCACAGCTGTGCTCCCCCCACCTTTCTCTCTCTTTTTTTTTTTTTTTTTATTGCAGTGGTTTCTTATTCAATCATCTTCATGAAAGTGCCAAGCATTTCAGCAGTCCAGCCTTTCTTAAGACTTCCAGGGAGGATTGGAATGAGCCTCATGGGGAAGGTTAGAAGCAGGCTAGCATGCTGAATTTTGGCAGACTCATAAAGGAAAGGAAGAAATATGTACCTACTTGGGGGTAATTTGGAGTTAAAAATAATTTGAGGCCTTTGTAAACAATAGCATCTTAAATTGGTTTCCACAAAGCTCTTTCATTTTTCACTAACAGCTTTTCAACATCAGATCAGTACTGAATTCACTACAGTTTCCTTCCTTTCCCTCTCCCTTTGTTCTCTTAGTAACTTCTGTTCATCAACAAGTAACTTTCTACATTATTTTATATTTCAAAACCTGTTATTTTTGTATCCCATCCTTCAGCTTCTCTGATATTACTTCTCTTGGTCTAGGTATGAACAAGAGACTCTCTTATGCACAAAAAAAAAGATGCTCTTAAGTAGAATTAAATCTCCTCTAGTTTGAACAGTAAATCAAAATAGAATCATGCTTGTCACACTCCACATGCATACTTAATAGTTCTACGAATAACTATTGCAATGTTAACTTTCTGGATGGAAGTCAGCTTTGAACACTGCAGAAGCAAGAAGCAAAGACCAGAAACACAGATCTGCCATAGTACCTTAAAACTGCATTTAAATCTCAAAAGTTTTCAAATAAGCACACACCCAGTAACATTTAGATGGGGAGAGATACCTAAAATAAGTTTCTCAGTCCTATGTTCAGATGTCTACTTTAACTCTATGACAATTATGTTCAAGACAGTAAAGAAAAAATGACCGATTATCAGGAATAGTCAGCCACCTACAGACAAAAGAGAGAGAGTTTGTACTGAGATTGGCTTCTGTGGATTATTAACCCAAGTTTCACAGATAATTACTGCAATAAATGGAAAAGCTAGCGTCTGTCTGCCTTAGAAAACTAAGATCTTGATCTGAACTTTTTTCTCTTGAACAATAGAGTACACAGATTCAAGCACCTAGTGCAGGAAAAAATAAATAAATAAATAAATAAAAGACAGGGACACAAATATATATTTAATGGTTTGTGTTTAGGCAACTGAATAAGACAGGTTGCTGAGAACCCAGCCACTGACATGAGATCTTTTAAGTTTTAATACCTGCTGTTATGTATACAAAAATGCTTGGGGTGAATGAAAAGCATAAACCCTGAACAAAATAGATCAGTGAGCAGAATGGAGGTGAAGCAGAGAAATATGTGATGTGTTGCATAGCCATAGGATGAAATAAATGTTCACGTAGGTATTAACTGTCCTTGACCCCCTACAAAATGCAGTGCAGGCAAATGACAACAGTAAATAACACACTTAATCTGCAAAGAGAAAAGAGAACAAATGACAGAGTGCTGTGAATTATCAAACAGGGAATGTGTGAAAAAGCCAGCAGCAGCACAGGAGAAAACTCATTATTGTTAGAGTTTTTTCTTGGGCCGGCTCATGAGTTTCTGCAAATGGCAGTCGGTTTAGTCATTTGAGCTGGCAGTATGAGTTTACAAACAGCAATGTTCTGTCATCTTTTCCCCATGAAATATAATTCTTCCTCTCTTTCCCTTTTCTCCTTATTTTTATTTTTAAATGACTAAATATCCTTCCCTGTGTGTCTGAAATCAGTGTCTTGTCATACTCTTCAATCACACTCATGTATGTGAGCTTAAGCATTTCAAGAAGAGTTTTGTACAATCAGACTTTCAGATTAGAACATTTGCAAAACCAAGAAACATTTAGCATTATATTCCTGTGTTCTTTGCTATTGACTAAGATATTTGTCTTACCTCTACCAACAGAGCTTCCCCTGCAGTGAATTCATAATTGTGCATTACGGAAATACAGATGTTGGCAATAGAAGAGAGCAAAACAAGATCGTTTCCTTTCTTGTGAGTGTTTGTTATCTCTAGTGTCAAATGATTCAAGTGATGAGTCTTCAGCCGCAACCCTTGGGACACTGTTCCACAACTCAATATACCTCAATGTCAGGAAATTTGCACAGAGATTCAAAGAAAAAATTCCCCTCCATCTTCCATCCCATTACTTCTACTTACAACTACCTCTCTTGCACTACATAATTTCTCTCACATGCCTCATGTCAATGTTGTGGTGTGTTATTCTGTCCCTTCTGCCAAACCACTCATTTAGCTACTTGGATCTTTCCTCATAAGTCAAGACCTGCTAACTCCCTCGATCATTTTTGTTGCTCTTCTCTGAAATGCCTTCAATTTATCAGCCTTTTTTCAAAGCTGGAGTGCTCAGAAATGAGTGAAGCAAAGACAAAAACCTCCTGCTACTCGTTTGGCAAAATTGTGCTTCCTTTTTTCCATCTCTCTGACATGGTCTCCTCCCATCCATATTATAAACTAAAAAGACATTGAAAACTCCACTAATTGGAAAATTTCAGGTTTGGGGCTTTTATTTCTAATTAAAATCAATTGGATTTGAAAATCTATATGAAAAACATTTCTTTCTGGTGTCTCAGAATTTCATAAAACAGTAAGCATTGTGGTGTTTATATGTTGCTGGGCAGATGAACTCCACCACAACTGCTTTCTATGCAAACATACAAAGGATCTGTTGGATCCACATATCTGAATGGATTTACATTAGACTTGATCCATTTGAGAATTAGTTGCGATCGGGAAATCCCTTTTCTAAGTTTCCTATGATAACAGCCAATTCATATTCCTTTTAACAGCTAATATGCGATGGCTTCTTAGACTGGCAGCTCTTAATTTCCCATCATAACTGGGCGAAGAGAAATACAGAGAGCTACACAAAAAGCCCCAGATACCATCAGTGCTGAAAGGGAAAACTTCTGTAGTCCTCCAAACTTATTTGATTGCATCCATGTAATTATGGGTGAAGGAGAATCAACAGAGGTACTTTATTTTAGCTGTTTGATTGTAATAATTTGCATGAGCTCTTGCTGGAGAGAAGAGACAGTGGGATGAAACAGGTGGAGAGATGCCAGACTGATGGTCTGCATACATGTGACTAGAAAGTTGGACATAGAAATATAACTTTTAAACATTTGTATGAATAAAGAGCCAAACTAAATGTTTTGTGAAATTATTGTCCAGCAATAACTTTTAAAGCAGGATTATTTTTTCCCCATCAAAGGGCAAATCACAGTTTTCACCTCATCGGTCCATCACCATCACTACTTATATGGCACTGAGCGTAAAAACTTCTTTATCTGTATAACAAAGAGTACAGATATTCTACATGGAATTTCCTGAGTGAAATTGTAGCAATATTTGTTTGTTTCCCAAATATTTGGTTACATAAACTCATCAAAATAGGTACTTAAAAACTAAAGAATCTAAGAAGAGATAAGAAATATATATATATATTGTCTTGAATCAGAAACTGGTTAAAATATAGAGTAGGACTAATTTTTATTGGAGAGGGTAATTTTGTATTGAGCTGTACATCTCACAAACTGTACCTTTTGTCCAGCGCTTTTCTTAAAACAAACAAACAAAGAAAAACAAAACTCTTTTTACCCAGACTAAAACCTTTCAAGTCTGATTTTGCTGTGTGTGGGAGGAACAGCCTTCCCCTGGCAACAGACTACAGATAAGTTGACATAGCAGGTTTCTTCCTGATCTCATCTCTGATTCATATATCTTTCAGGCATGTCATGAGCTTTTTCATCATCATTTCTGAATTATCCAGCAATCAGTGTTAGTTCCAAAACAACCTCACATGGTCCACAGTGCTTTTCCATACAGATTGAATTTCTGCTTCATGTTACTAACTGTCTTCATGGACTGGGGAAAACAGATATGGCACCAGAGCCTGCCTCTCTCCATTCTGAATCACCAGTGAAGCCCCATGAAGTGTCTCTGGCAGACATGAAAGCATTTGTCCCTGTCTCATGACAGGTACACTTGTGAGAAAAGGTGCTGTTGCATATTCATTCACCAGAGGTCAGCGTGGAGGATATAAACAGAATGTATTTATATGTACAATACCTCAACTTTCTAAAGCGTTATTTTATCTATTTCCTTCATGAGTATGCATTGTATTGAATATGCATGGGTCTGTATAAAGCATTCCTGGAGTCGTCTCCTCTAAGAGATCAGGGTAGTAACCTTTCATACACAGAAAACAGCAATAACAACCAGCACATTTTATTAATATACTTTTAGGCTTGAAAAGTGATGAAAGAAAAATCTACGCTACTGTGAAGGAGATGGGAGAGCAGAAATTGGAATACTGGACTGGGATTACATACCCAGCACTACACCGGGCTTCTGGTGACACAACAGTAAATATTCTAAAGCAGCCACCACTTTTTGATTATTGGCTAAAGACAAAAGTGGTTTGGCTCCCAGAGATTTGTGTAAATTGAGCAGCCCTGTAACCAGAACCTCTGAAAGGTGTGTAAAACATATATGAAATCTGACACACATGTAAAGAGACAAAAAAATATGGAGCTGGGCACAGGAGAAAATCTGGACATTCCTTTTCTGCATTCTTCACTTCCCACATGCAAAATGAGTGACAGTACTTTATAGGAAATACTCTATTAAGTTCACTGGTAGTAGAAAACAGCATTTTACACAGATATACCATTTGCAGAAGTGCAATTTAATTATAATTTCCTACTTCAAAAAGGGCTTGTTTTCAGCACGCTCCTTTGTTTATGCAGTGCATCCCAACCAGCAAAACTATCTTGTCTTGAGAAAGTAGAGGTTAAATGTATTCAATACAGCAGGAGAATCTAACTCCATCTCTATTCTTTGCAAGACTGGTCTCTGAAGTAGCAAGGTAAAAGTTCTGAGTGAGAACCTAGTAACATCTGAACAAAATGCTTCTCTAAAAAAGAAGCAGCTCGATCCTTTCTAGATTGGTAGATTTTCTTTAAATAGGTCTAACATAGCAACTAACTTTTCAGTTCAGATAGGACAGAAGGCATGTTATAGATTACTGTTACATATGTGGAAGAGTTAAATATAGGCAAAAAGGATAACAAGGACACAAGGCTGTAAGGATTAAAAATAAATTAAAAAATAATATATGGACAGGATATTTAAAGGGAGAAAACAGAAGCAAACATTATTGCCCCAAAATCATACTGAATTAATGTCATAGAATCATACAATCATAGAATAGTTTGGGTTGGAAGGGACCTTAAAGCCCATCCAGTTCCAACCCCCTGCCATGGGCAGGGATACCTCCCACCAGACCAAGTTGCTCAAAGCCATATCCATCCTGGCCTTGAACACAGCAGCTACATCTGCCATTTCCCTCAGGACCTACGGATGTATTTCTTCAGGCCCTGTATACTTGTGCACCTTCAGGTTCCTTATCTGGTCTCAAACCTGATCTTCTCCTACTCCGGGTGGTTCATCATTCTTCCAGTCCTTGCCTTTGCCTTCTGGCTGGAGCTCTTGCTGGTGAAGACTGAGGCAAAAAAAGTAATTGAGTTTCTCAGACTTTCCCATATCCCAGGTGACCAGGTCTCCCTTTTCCTTCTGGAGAGGGCCTGCAATTTCCATAATCTTCCAAATTTAATTCTAAATGATCTTTGACTTTCCTAACCTGATCCCTGGCTGCTTGGACAATATCTCTCTATCCCTCCCAGTATATCTGTCCTTGCTTCCACTCTCTGAATGCTTTCTTTTTCTGTTTAAGCTTGGTCAGGAGCTCCTTGTTCATCCATGCAGGTCTCCTAGCATTTTTTCCCAGCTTCCTCTTTGGTGGGGTGCATCACTCGTGAGTTTGAAGGAGGTGATCCTTGAATATTACCAGCTTTCTTGGGCCCCTCTTCCCTCCAGGGCTTTGTCCAATGGTACTTTACCAAGCAGATTCCTGAAGAGGGCAAAGTCTGCTCTCCCGAAGTCCAGAGTAGTGAACTTGCTGTGCTCTGTCCTCTGAATACAAAAGACACTATTCCAGTCACGGTCCAGCTGCCTTGGGTATTGAATGAACACAAAAATAACCTGTGTCCCAGAAAAGGTACAGTCAAAGAGAGAGTAATGTATTACAAGCAGAGGTGAATAAGGTAGCAGCTGTCACTTTGGTTGCTCAATTTGCCTTGTGGTTGTGCTGTTTATTAAGAGGCTGGGAACATTCTTCTTGTAGGATTATTTTTTGTACCTTATGACACTGTTGAAGATTTACAATAAAAAGAATTCTGCATTGAATTCAATGAGATTTTCCTGTCTCATCTTCCTTTTTAATCTCTCTGAGGCTGAGGGAGTAGAAACCTCAGAAAGAATTCTCACCATTTTCTCATTTGGTTTTAACACAACTAAGATGTCAAGAATATTTTGAAAAATATTTTGTCAAAATATTTGAAAATGATAGGATTTCTTTGATTTTGTTGTGGTATAACCCATCAGGAAGCTCAGTACCACACAGCCACTCACTCGCTCTCCCCAGGTGGGATGGGGGAGAGAACCTGAAAGGTAAAACTGTGAGAATTCATGGGTTGAAATACAGCTTACTAGGTAAAGCAAAAGCTGTGCATGCAAGCAAAGCAAACCAAGTAATTAATTCACTACTTCCCATCAGCAGGCAGGTTCGGCCACCTCTAGGAAAACAGATCATACGTAACAGTTTCTTAGGAAGACAAACGTCATCACTCCGAATGTCCCCACCTTCCTCCTTCTTTACCTTTGCTGTTATTGCTGAGCATGACACCACGTGGTGTCTTGGGACATCCCTTTGGCCAGTCTGGGTCAGTTCCTGGCTGTGTCCCCTCCCAGCTCCTTGTGCACCCCCAGGTACCTTGCTGGCAGGGCAGCACCAGGAGCTGAACAGTCCTTGGCTCTGTTTGAGCACTGCTCTGCAACAACTGAAACATTGGTTTGTCATCACCACTACTGTCATCAAAAATCCAAACTACAGCATTGTGTCAGCCTCAATGAAGAAAATTAACTTTGTCCCAGCAAAAAACATGACAGTTTTCAAGTTGCAGTTGCTTATGAAAAGTGTTTGTACAAGCTTCTCAGGTTTTCCAACAAGCTGAAGACCTGTGTGCTAACAAAGAGACCCCCCATTAGCATTCTGTATGAAGTTGAGGGGGCTGACATCACAGAACTGGAGGTCACCCCAATAGTCATTTCAAGTAATAATAAGATACTTTGGAGGTGATAGAGTTGTAAAAGCTGACAAAACAGAATGCAATCATGAAAATCAATGAAATCAAGGCTGCAATAATGATCAGGGGTGTTAAGGAGCCTGATAGATCACAGGCCATGAATTTGGACTATGCTTTTTGATGCAGGTAGGAAGAAGTCATTAGAAATGTCAGCAAGAACCACTCAGTTGCATTAAGAGAATTTATGATCAAAGTGAAAAAGAAAAAATTCACAATAGTAATAGGCAGTACATTCACGTTATCTGGAGATGACAGGATAAAAAATTAGTGAATGGTTTGAGTACAAATCAAGGGTGAGTGTTCTGAGATACATGAAAAATAAATGGGGACATAGCCATAGAAGACAAGACTCTTATTAAAATATGTCAAATGAAAGGCTGCTGGTAGAGCAGGGCAGATGTCTTGTCCTGCAGTATATTTTTATAAGTTCAACCAAGTTGTTGCAAAGAAAATAGGAAATAAAATATATGGTGTGTAATTTAAGTAAGACATCAGTACCCATGGAAATTTACAGATTAGTTCAAATCACTGCATTGTAAGTTTACAAATGCACCAATGAAACTGATACATCTATCTTTGTATTTTGTTCTACTGAAGCTTGAAAGAGAAAAAGAGAAAGATAAAGAAAATGAAGAAGATGAAGATGAAGATGAAGATGAAGATGAAGATGAAGATGAAGATGAAGATGAAGATGAAGATGAAGATGAAGAGAAAGAGAAAGAGAAAGAGAAAGAGAAAGAGAAAGAGAAAGAGAAAGAGAAAGAGAAAGAAAAAGAAAAAGAAAAAGAAAAAGAAAAAGAAAAAGAAAAAGAAAAAGAAAAAGAAAAAGAAAAAGAAAAAGAAAAAGAAAAAGAAAAAGAAAAAGAAAAAGAAAAAGAAAAAGAAAAAGAAAAAGAAAAAGAAAAAGAAAAAGAAAAAGAAAAAGAAAAAGAAAAAGAAAAAGAAAAAGAAAAATACTTTTCTGTCAGCTCCAACTGTAAACACTAGAAACATTTCCTGTAGTCATTGTTCACAGTTGCCATTTGATCTGATCATGAGAATTATAGTATATTAAGAGAAAGAAGTAAATTCTGGAAGCAGAAGAGGAAATAAATGAAGGGCGCTCCACCTCTGGGAAATGAGTCAGTGATTAGAATCTCTTGGAGTTTGCTGTTGTACAAATATCCATCTTTTATTCAGTGTCATTTAAGCAAAATAATATTATCACAGAGAAGATGGCTCCAGAGTCTAGCATATATCTCCTAAACTAATCCTTTAGAAAGAATATGCTTAGAAAGACATGGTTTGGAAATTATTTTAATGAAAGTCTGCTTTCCAGGACCACAAAATGCAGCCTTTTTTTCATTTGCAGTAAAAACATCAAATAAATGGGGTATATATGAGCTCCTTGGTATCAATATTTTGAAATGGATGCTCTTAAACAGAAAAAGTTACTGTACATCTCATCCTGCTAAGAAAGCAAGTTTAACATGAAAGCATTACACAGAGTAGCTAGCATTGATTTAGAAACTAACCACTCTTAATATCACAGATGCAAGGAACATTTTTAACGTGATTATAGCAGCTTGTGTTCTAGGTTAGGCTTATTTCTCAAAAAGATTTACTTACATTATTTGTGTTACCGCAGTCTAGAATTTGTAAAATCCTAGAAGAAATATTGGTGCTACACCAAGGATGATATAACCCATGTAAAAGACACTGGAAGGAAGATAGCTATGGACAAATAGAAATACACAGAAATTTTGAGAGTATGCAGTAAGCATGATGGAAATAAACAATTAAAAAAACAGCAGTGAAAGCACAGTAAAGGAGATTTTTTGTGTAGGTGTATGAAGTAGAGAAACAAAATGTTTTTTAGTTGTTCACAGGTAGTTTCTTCCATGTACAAAGGATGGCATGGCAGAAGGACCCCAAATGCTTGTTTGACTGTGTAATAAGTGAACCAATGATCAATGAATGGGTCAATGACAGTAGATATCATCAGCTAGAGGCACAAGTCAAAATCTAATCACAAATGGGAAGATGTGGGCCATAAAGCTCTTGAAGTTAAAGATGGCAAGTGTGCCTCAGAGTGAGGAAACATCAGGGAAACTGAAAGAGAGTGGACAGAGGATATCCACTATCCATATTCAAGATACGGACTAGAATAATAATGTTTATGGCAGCAGAATTCAACATTGACAGGGTGAGGCCAGGTCATATCTCCCAGCCAGCAAAAGCACCCCACTGTAATTAATGCACATGAGACTGGTAGGCAGATTCAGTCATTCATTTGAAAGTCATGAGGGCAATAATCTGAAAGATGTTGTCATATCCCAGCTGAAAGAGCGTACAGAGACATTCAAATTAAAGTTAATGCCCAAGCTACACACCTGAATGATAGGCAGTGTAATGACATAGTCCTGAGATGTCAGCACAGGAGACTGATAAGAAGGGACAAAAATTAAAAGCTGTCTTTTGACCACAGAGAACCTCCAGTAAGACATCCATAATGTGTCAGAAAGATAGGTAGATTTGCTAGCTTTGGCACCCTGGTTAGGTCCAAGATAAGTTGACAGTCCTGCACAAAAATCATTGCTAAGCTTGTGCTGCCAGATTCCCAGAAGCAAAATGCACAAGAGAGAAGACTGAAATTGAGAGCAGGGGATTTGTTAAAAAAGAAGAAGAACCACACAACTGGAGTTAGGTATGATTTATAGCTTTATCCCAAAATTCAATTCATTTAACACTGAAGCACTTTAAAAAGTTCTTCCTTGGATATAAGCCATAACGTTTGGTATCTTGCAGGATGAAGTCATTAGTTAAAATACTAAGGTTCAAGAGAAGTATCAAATAAAAGAGTAATAAAGTGACAAAGAAATAAATCTTTGGAAACAAATTCAAATTAAATTGTTATAGCCTACACAAATATAGCATACAGTGAAGTTCTTAGCAACTGCAGGCTGCAAAGCACATTTGCTTGCTATTTGAATCTTGAACTATGATTGGGAGGTGACGGAGCAGAGGCTGACATTTTAAGCCTCTAACACAATGAAATTTCCCTCTCCTCCTGACTTTTTTTTCCCCGGTTGTTGATTTTGTTTATATGCTAAAATGAAATTGTTGCCTTTCTTAAATTGGCATTTTGTTTGAACTTTTCCTTTCAAAATAAATCTTGACTGGCTGAGAATTATACTGCAGATTGCTCTGCATTTTTTGTTAACCCTGAGACCTGTTATTTTCATACTACTTTGGATATTTCTGAAATTTTTAAGTGTCAAACCACATAAATTTCAAATGTCCCTTTAAGCTATTTAGACACTTTTCTCATTATTGATGATGAGTTAAAATCATTTTGGAGGCCACACTGTGTGGGTTTATTTATCTCATTTACCCTGGATATGAGTTTGTTACATTCCAAATTTTATAGCCAATAATGCAGCTGTGCTAGACATTTTCCAATTGTTACTATGGTGTGGGTTTTGTTTTGTTTTGTTTTTGTTTTTAACTTGTGTGCTAAAGGCTATGAGGATTTAATACTCCAGCTATGCACTGAAATGATACCTCTTGTCAAAGTACACACAGCACTATACTGAAGGAAGATCAAACTTTCCAGAACATTATAGAAAGCTTAGACTATCAAGTAATATCGGTTGCTTCTCTTGACTACCTTTCTTTACACTTGGGAACTTGCTTGCATTTTTTTCAAACACAAAATGAACATTAACTAAGCTACTCTTTTTACTAAATAATTTTCTTTTAAAAAAAAATAAATCCCCCTGTGAAGATGAAATTAATGGTCAAAATGAAGAGGGATAGCAGAGTACTGCCAGCAAGAGCCTGAAAGAGGATTACCCAGAGCTCATCTGAGTGCCTTAATCTCCAGACTATAAAGCTAGCTCTTCTCACGTTCCCTGGCTGGAGCACTCTTAATTTGCATAAACAGTGCAGTAACTAACAGGAAGGCTGGAAAAATATAGGCAATGCAGAAACACTCACAAGGGTTTAAGCGCTGAAGTTAGTTTCCTTCCTATTTTTTTGACTATGTTTTAACGCTTTCTTTACATTCTGGAAAGAATTAAAATAAGGGTTTAAACCCTCATGTATTTCACAAGGCTTAAAGACTTACTTTTGGACTATTTGTGTCTACCACCATTCTTCAAGCTTTATAACTCCGTCTAAAGGTATAAATGCAGAAGTACGGACCGCATTCATGAACATATTTAAATACTTAAAACCCAATTTGGACTTCTGTCATGCTGAAGCTAAGGGAATATGGACCTATGTATAAATGCTTTCCTAAATTATCATGAGAGATGTTAAGTCTGGAATGTTTCTGAGAACAAAAGGAAAGAAAATATCCTTTTACTCCCATTTCTCCTTATCGAAGTCAAGGGAATTGGAGTTTCCAAATAATAGAGGCTGAGATTTCTGCAGCTTACAGAGATTTCATCAGTAAGGTATAAATTTTTAAATGTTTTTTTCCAAATTGGTACAGAGAAAGATTTGTCCCATGCTTGACACACAGAATATGGCTACAGCAACATTTAATAACAAATCTAAGATCCAACCTCACACATTTAGGGGTGAGTGTTCACTCTACAGTAAGTGAAAACACCAACAGACAGTCCTTTGAACTTAAGATTTGAAGCATCTCATGAAGGTGCCTCTGAAGGGAGCTGAGGATGCTTGGTTTGACTGAAGTCTAATTCAGCCACTTCTGTGAAGTACCCACATTCAAGAAGGACAAGCCCAGGCCTAAATCTAAAGTCACAGAATCACAGAATTGTCTAGGTTGGAAGAGACTTCCAAGATCACCTAGTCCAACCTCTGACCTAACACTAACAAGTCCTTCACTAAACCATATCACTAAGCTCAACATCTAAACGTCTTTTAAAGACCTCCAGGGATGGTGACTCAACCACTTCCCTGGGCAGCCCATTCCAATGCCTAACAACCCTTTCGGTAAAGTTTTTCCTAATATCCTACCTAAACCTCCCCTGGCGCAACTTTAGCCCATTCCCCCTCGTCCTGTCACTAGGCACGTGGGAGAATAGACCAACCCCCACCCCACTACAGCCTCCTTCAAGATACCTATAGAGAGTGATAAGGTTGCCCCTGAGCCTCCTCTTCTCCAGGCTGAAAATAATAATAAAAATAATAATATTGTAAAAAATAAAATAAACAATATTAAATAATATTATAAATAATAATAAACAAATAATAATAATAATGATAAATAAAAATAAAAAGAAATAAAAAATAAAAAGGGCCACACACACACAAAACAAAACAATCGAACAAAAAATGGATAAGCATTAAAACAAATTAAAAACAGAATTATATTTTCCCCTAGGTCATTCACAAGGTAAATTGAAAGACCACAATGTTTTAGTTAAGACTTGATTTTGTTCCTGAAGACCTAAGTGGAAAAATCTTCCACTGACTACAGTAGATAGGGGATTATGCTTCTAATGTGCCATACCAAGATCAACAAAGCATGCAGAGGCAATTAATAACAAAGCATGCAGAGGCAATTAATACTAACTTGTATCACCAGAAACTACAGAACTTGAGATAAACAACAAGAAAAAGAGTACTGTTTCCAAAAACATTGCATGCTTTGACTCCCTCTGGCAAATCCAGTTTTGTACAACTTTCCATATAGCCTATGAAGTTTATAGTTAAGTCAACAGACTTCATATCCAGTGAAATTGCTTGTGTTAAAATCCTATAATCCAGACTGAACTAATTGATTATCTTTACTAAGGCAAAAGCAAGCAGTTGCAAAGCTGTAAAGCCAAAGAAAAGATGGGTCAGCATGAGTCACTAGTATTTGCATAATCATTTTTTCCAGTTCTACCAAGTTTCTCTGAATTCTTCAACAATAACAGTAGGTTACCGAGATGTCTTTTATACCTGCGTGACTCAGAGTTTCACCAATGGTTTGTGGGTGTTTTAATTTTTTTTATTTTTTTTTTGCGGGTGGGTGGGTTTTGGGGGGGTGGTTTTGGTTTTTTGTTTTTTTCCCTATCTGAAATAAGGCTAAGAAAACAAAGATATAGAGATATAAAAGTCACCATCTGAAATTTTGTGGTTGTAAACAGAAATCAGTGATAAAGGACAATTAAGCCAAAATACTGTCATCTCTACTTCTCAGCAAGATTACAGATGCTTTCCCACTAACACAAATCAGCAGATATTTTTACTCCCAATAAAGACTGCAATACAGCTCTATACTATAATTGTAATTGGTCAAATTATTTTATACTCACCACCCAGTGGTTCACTAACCAAAAGAGCAGTAGTAAAAATACATCTGTTTCAAAAGAGTAAATCATCATTTGGTTTCCATGTATTGACTGGCTTAATTTTCACTCATTTAGAAGCTTTTCTTTTTGTAGACACCCAGAAGAATATCAATAACTAGATTATCAGGAATTACTGTGAGTAGGAGATGGAGAAATAATCGGCTTAAAATCTTTGTGACCAGACATTATCACTAAACTAAAACAAACTCTGTTTTCCAAAGTTGCATATTTTAAAACTGAATATTTGGATTCCATGTTAAAAAAAAAAAAATCTGGGTATGTGGTTAAAAGAAGTGTCTTTATTTGTTTATTTGCTTTTTCTTTGGGACCGAGTTATTCTTCTAAAAGCAGGGCCTCTACAAAGAGATGTGAGAGCTCAAGGTCATCTTCTTGTCCCCTGGTCCACATTCTGTGCAACATATATACTTCAGGCCTCAAACTCTATTCAGTCCAACTTAATCATCAAGCCTCCCACCCTAGTCAATCCCTAGTCAATCGAAAGAAAGAGGCATTTCTGAGAGTTTTTTATTAAGACTATGCTATACAGATATTGTAGGGTGTCAAGAAGTATTCTCTGGAGATAGTTGACTCATGCTGTTTACTGTGCAAAGTGTATAGACATCGCAGACAAAATATTTTGCATTTAGATAGCTGAAGTTAGGTATGATATATACCACCATAAACTTAAACTGCTACGTTTATATGAGAAAATAGAGTATTATGAGAAGAAATATGCTAAAGACAGTCAGTCAGATATTAAATTATATAAATACACAGATCTCAAAAGTCCATCCCAAAATGCTGGATGCTGGTAAGGATTCCAGCCCAAATGTAGAGCTAACTTCTAGTTCAGGAATCTGCAATAGCTCTCTTTGGAAGACATTTCTTGAATTCATACTGCATCATAGATCAAATGAGTCCTTTGAATTTGCACAGAATTGGGGGTAAGCACTTTACAGGATGTCATAGAATAGTGTTTGCTTTTAAAATTTTAGGTCATAATAGTAACTTTGTATGCCAAACTGCTAAAGCAAGCACGTGTTCAAGACTCCATAGAAATAATAGCACAGTGAAGTAACTGCATTGTAGAAAAAAAAAAAAATATGTTTATTTGTTTCCACCTCTGTTTTCTTTAGAAATATTTGTTTTTCAGGATTTGCGATTCATTAAACTTCATTTGTATATTTCTTGAAGTCAAAGGCAATGTATCTTCATCTTAGTATGAGCAAGCTTTAGGTAAACAAAGTTGGTATCAGCTGTCAACATCAGAAAATAAAACTTGTATTAGCCTTTGGGACATAATTATCACATCAATCTTTGTTTTAAATACGGAAGACTCTATCAAGCACTGGAAACAAGTTATGTGACATTTCCCAATCATGAAAAAGTCTTTCAGGGACATTAAATCACTTCTCAGCCTTTAAACGTTAACTCTAACCAGTACCATGAGTTAAGCAGCATAACCGACATACATAAACCTTCATGCCTTTTCTTTTGGGAGGGAAAATTATTGTAGTAGGAAGGAACATGTCAGAAGAAAGGGAAAATATTCAGGACTAATCAATTTTTTGTAACCTTTCTCTCCCTCTGAAACAGAGGGGGAAAATACAAACAGGTACATGCTGCCATGTGGGCGTTTTAATAAGAAAAGGCTGTTATCTCAAAGATAGCATGTATGAAGTATAAAGCAGTTTCCAAGGAAACTATTTTTTTGAATAGCTCTCTTGCCAGAGATTCATTGTTTTCATTGGCATCAATCTCTCTGTCACACATCCTCCTCCTTAGACAAGATGATAAAATCCAAATGTTTCCAGATTCTGAGTTTTGGGTTTGGCTATCACACCATCTTTAATGACTGACTGCTCACAACAACGTACAGAAATTTGAACACCTACTCCAATCCAGTCCTTTCTTAGCACAGCTAACTCAGCAGTCCTGATGCAAACAATTCAAATCTAAAAGTAAGTAGTTCTTTAAGTACCCAAGGAAAACTAACCACTAAAAAGGGCACCAAGCCATTTAGAAATGAAAAAAAAAATAAAAATCACAAGTAGACATTTTCAGATAGATTTTTTCTCATTTCTATATAGTTCAGTTAAAAAGGGAAAAGACAAAAAAAAAAGACTTATAAGACTTATAACAGCAATAATGGATATATGTTTCTGGTTAGGTAATGGTCAATTAGAGCATTAATGGCCTAAGGCAAAACAATGGGCTTTTTAGTTTTTCAAATCAGGTATAATCTCGCTTGCAAAGATCAGCAGTTTGAAAGCTACTTGGAATGATTATATGACTAAATGTACTTCATGGCCATTCATGGAGAAAAAGCTCAAGAACTGAACTCTGAAAGTGCGAAGCACCTGTCTTCAGCTAAGTAATCACTGCTACACTGAGATTTAGTTTAAATACACTCCTGAATGCTGGTGAGACAAGACCACTAGCACTACATGAATAAATCTGATTTATAATCCAGCAGGTCAGTGACTCACACTTACATTCTGCAATACCTGGATGATGTCATTTCCTTCCATATTTGAATAAGACCCTGTAACCTTTCAAGTAAAACACTTAAGCACATGCTTAACTCCATGGATTGACTTGTACACAGATTTCAATGATATAACGGTTGACTGAAGCCAAGCAGATGGTTATGTGTTTTGTTGGATGGAGGCCTAGATGCTTAGAAGGATGCTGGTGAAGCATTTTATGACTCCTTTTAAAGAGATAAAGTCATTTATCTGTTCTCTTTTTGTTTTGGATGCTAATATATGAAATATTTTTTCTTTAACCAAGTGTTTCCTTCTTCTGCACCTTCAGACTTCATCAGCATCCTTTTATTCGCATCATAAGTGCACTGCTTTGCTTTGTTACAGAGAAACGTATGTTAGTTTTTATCAGTAACATTCTTAATATTATAAAATAATATAAAGTTTAGCATAAGCAACTTAGGGAATCTAAATAAAAAATTAATCAGATTATCAGTTTTATCACACTATTAAAACTAGTCATCTAACAGGACTTTTTTTGTGCTAAGGAAAGTATTATCTCAGAACAAAACACAGTTTGTGCCTCAAGGACATTCCAGTGTATATATCACACAGTATAACAGAAAACTTCATACAGGCAGAGGATGAGAGGGAGAAATGGAATAATGGGGTAACAGAATCACAGGATCACAGAATTGTAGGGGTTGGAAGGGACCTCAAAAGATCATCAGGTCCAACCCCCCTGCCAAAGCAGGTTCCTTAGAGCAGGCTGCCCAGGTAGGCGTCCAGACGGGCCTTGAATATCTCCAGAGAAGGAGACTCCACAGCCTCCCTGGGCAGCCTGTTCCAGTGCTCCGTCACCCTCACCACGAAGAAGTTCTTTCGCATGTTGGTGCGGAACTTCCTGTGCTCCATTTTGTGGCCATTGCCCCTTGTCCTGTCCCCACAAACCACTGAAAAGAGGTTGGCCAAAAAATGAGAAACAGCAGAGTGAACACCAAGGTCAGAGGAGGAGGAGGATGTACTTCTCCTTGGAGGAGGAGGATGTACTTCTCCTCAATCTGGCAGCTTTTCACTACTTAAAGAATGAAAATGTGAAGCCACCTTTCTAAGACAAAGCTCTGAGTCCAAACAGAAAATTAACTAAACGTTGCAGATTCTCAATAGCATAATGTGGGGGCAATCCCTTGGCCTGCCCAAGGGGACTTTTCAGGGTAGGTTTCTGCAAAAGAACTTCTAGAAAGCCCTGGGAACTTTCCTACACAGGTGCTGAAGCCCATCAACACAGACTATGAGTCCATTTCCAGATCAGTGTGTATGTCTGCCACTGTATGGATTTATGTTCTTTAACATCCCATATCAGTAGAATAGAAGAGATGTCAAGAAGCATCTACCCATCCCAGGTCCGGTACATAAACTGGAGAAAACAAAGTGTAAATTTGCCACATTTTGGGCTCCAGGAGAGAAGAATGAAAGTCAGGTTCAATGTCATTATGGATAAATAGAGATATTATTAAATAAATCTGCTTTTTAATCAGTCTATTGTAATGAGTTGGAAGCATTTTTAAATTACCCCATAATTTATATGTTATTTGCTTAATGAGCTATTTCCTTATTGCTTGTTAATGACTATTGTCAGGAAGACATCTAAAATGCAGACTCATCTTGATCGTGCAGTATTTCTGTATATGCTTACCTTAACAAAAAGAGGCATTATGCCTCTTCCATCTGTAATCAAAGTTATCAAAAAATCAAATCAGGAAGACATTTTGTGAAATTCTTTTTTTTTTCTTTTTTTTTCTTTTTTTTTCCTTTTAGATTTTATTAGCATTAGTTAAAAAGAAAATAGTTGTGTCAGGGTTTCAGTTGGGATAGAGTTAATTTTCATCAAGTATTCCCCTTGGCAGCTAACTTTTTGCTTCTCTACTGTGGAGACTTTGAGACAGGCTGTTGCTTAAGACTGCAGTTCTGTGTTTGAGCAGTAACATTTATCCTGGAGAATAGAAGCATTTCAGATGAGTAAGCAGAAAACATACTTAGGGATAAACTGTTTCCTTTTAAAGGATATATGTGTATGGTTGTTCATCGTTTTTGTTTGTTTGTTTGTTTGTTTAATTTGCTTCTTTTACTTCCCCCTTTAGTTTCTCAATAAGTATTGAAACAAAATATTTTTTTGCCCTTAAGATAAATACTGCTGACAGAGAAATTCTGGATGCTGTGATCAGTCATGGTTCTGCACAGAACACAAGTCTCTGGCATCCTCTGCTTGAACCTTCCTTTCTTCTTTCTTTTTAAACATTATATAATGGTCAATCCTCTGGTCAGTTTTGTCACTTTTTGGAAAAAAAAATAAAAATAAAAAATTTAAAATAAAATGCCCTTGAAGGATCTAGGCATTAGCAAATCATTGGTGGTCTCTTTTACTCCAGGTAAGTAGTCTTTTCATCCAGACAAGGAATAGCAAGCCCCCAGATGTTCTGCAGTGCCTTGCCTCCATCATTCTTCAACGTAACAGGAGCACAAGGAGACCTAAAGATGTGTATATAGCAGACAAAGCACAATTTTGCTGAAAGCCCATCAGTTCTCCCCAAAGAAGCGGTGTGTGCATTGGCTTTTGGAATCAGCATAGCGTCCTCCACGAAGCAAGGCTATGCAGGGTTCAGTGCTCCAGCCCCAGCACCGACTTCTCCAGCTACATAGCAAAAAACATAACCCTCCTCAGGGCATGATCTGCTCAGTAATCAGACAGAGCACCGTTAAAAATGTTATTGTTTTTATTATTGTTTTCCTTTTTTCACAAGACTTTCTTGCCAACACTGAACTCCCTGTATGTTACAGAAAACTCACAGATCACTTCTTCCAAGTATTAAAAGCTTCCTCCTCCCACCACCCTCCAAAAATTGTTGCAGCCATGCTTGGGGATTCAGGGTTTGATTGCAAGATGTGTAGACAGGCAAAACTGAAATTGATGTATATTACTTCTGAGGACGCTAGTCCCATTTCCAGTAATTACTGACAGTTGCTACAACAGTTACACCAAGTCTATGGAAATATGTCCAAGTTTAAGTGTTAGTGAAATTAAATGTGATGTTATTCACATTCCTCTGCATTTGGGAAAATAAATAACTAAATAAAAGAATATTACCCAAGGCCATGAACAAAAAGAATTACAGGAGGATGCAATTCAACCATTTACGGTTTAGCAATGGGTGTGGTTTTGCTCTAATATATTGTACTGGGACTCAATGCAAATTACTTATTTTCAAGTATGCATTTTGTAACTTTTTAGAGTGACAGGCTTAAAATTTGGAGCAGTTATCTCTGTATTTGTGTATCAATTTTTGTTTCATGGAATTTCTTTCAGTTACTTTATTTCTAACCTCACAAAAGTACCAAAGAAATCCAAAAAAGTTTCTACCTGAATCTAATGCTAAATAAAAAAGAAGGGTGTTTTATTGCATTATAGAAAAAAAAAAAAAAAAAAAAAGATTAGAGGGTAGTTGAGTTACAACTTCTCTGCAATGTCTGTACAAAATTTCCTGTGTTTCCCACAGCTAAAATATACCCTTTCTCAAATAATGTGGATGCAACAGACAGTGCAAGGACAAAGGAGATAACTACCATATATATAATCACGAAGTAACAGTCAAAAGGGCCTCACAAAGCAGTTGTACCTGACAACTGGTTGACAGGGTATTTACAACATGCAGAAAATTTGGGATGAGAAGGAAGACTCAAACTTTAGCAGGAAACTTTGGTCTTTCCTGGAGCTTGAAAGTCACTTAGAAAAGAAGTGCATTCGTAGATACTGATGCATTCCCTATTTATAGTTAGAACCAAAGCACAAGCGACAGACCATGATAAAGCTGCTCTTACAGTACAATCAGCCAGATCTGAGACAGCTAGAGCAGAAAGCTGGCAAGAAAGTACATATATCTTCCTCTCCTTCCCTCTCTCCCCCATTATAGTGACAGCAAAGTGGAGATGGTTTACTGAGGATACACTCTGCTGCATTGCAGCCAAAGAACATAAACAGAAAAATGAAAGACCTCCTGACTCCAATGGGGCTGAAAAATAGATAGCTAGGGAAGAATATAAGAACAGGGTAGCTACAGACTGATAATTTCCCAGAATCCTTCCTCAGCATAAAAAAATTTATGGCTTGGGACTTCTTCAGTTTCTTTGTGAAAGTAAGCAGAAGGCTGCTTTCTGTGGTGCTGTGCAGAAGATGTGGTGGGTAATGTCCCCACCTCCAGACTGCTTCTTCTCCTATGATAGCCCACCCTTTGGCTATCTTCAGGACCCAGCACCCACCCACATCCTTTCATCCCTGTTTACTCAGGTGGCCTCGAGTTTACTTCTACACATGCTTCAGAAAGTCCTATGCCATATTTCCTTAGTGCCTGAGAACTTGATATGCATATTTGTTTAGTCTCAGAGCTTTTGTGGGGAAAATAAAACAGACTTTTGTCTTGGTTACAGGCTTTGCCATATAGCTGTCCAAGTGTAGAGACATGAACTTGGAACAGTAGAAGTATATACAGACTGATCCACAGAGACAGCGTATCATGTACGGAGCTTTCACACACAAGAATTTGGGGGCTGTTTCAGCCAAAAGAGCTACAGTAAGTTAGCAAAGGTCAGTCAGAACTGGGGCTGTGATCAACAGTTCCACAAAAGCACCAGCTCAGCACAGAAGGCAGCTCAGGCAGCAAGAGGAAATCAGTGTTAGAAATTGCAAGAAAAGGAACAGAGAATAAAAATAGAAAATATCATGCCAGATCACACCCACATCTTGATATTTTTGGTTCCAATGCCTGAAAAACAAACAAATGTACAAAAAAAAAAATGTAGTACTATAAAAGGATCAGAGAAAGGCAGCAAGGATAATTCAAGGTACAGAAGCACTTTCATCCAAAGAACAGCTTAGACTCTTCAGCTGGCAAGGAGATGTCCTGCTGTGCAATACAACTGAGGTTTCCAAATGTTCAGAGGGTTTCCAAAAGAGCAGACAAGGACTGGAGCTTCACCGTCTCCTTCAGTACAAGAACTAGGGGCCATAAAATGATGCTAACAGCAGATGGTTAAAAATGAATGTAAAGACATCTTTTTATGCAATGTGTTAAAACTGATTAGTGGTACCCCTTGACAAAGGATGTCATGAATACAAAAAACTTGTAGAAGTTCTTGGAAGAGTGTTTTGTTGGGTGCTACTAGATCAAATACAGCAGGCTTAGTTGTGAAATCCTGGAAGACAAATATAACTGGAAGCTAGGAACAAATAAGGGGAAGAATGCTTGTCTGGTTCTTATTCTCCCCACACATACTTTAAAGGCAGGCTACTGAGCTAAATAAACATTTATTCCAAAGAAGGATGACCATTCACATTATTTTATGCTAGGTTATGAAAACTTTGTTCTTCTGCACCAGTTCAGGGACAGGCAATGGGAAAGAGGAAGAAGTGAGAAAGAGAAACCTCTTCCCCTCCTGGGTATACTGCTGTAAGAAATGGTAGCAGGGGAGTACTGTGGAGAGAGGTAGAGGTAAAATTATGCCTGTGCTTCACCAGTTGGCATACCTTAGGAGTGTCAAATTAGAGAGAAAAGTGTCTTTGGAGATTGAACACCTAAGTACATATCTCCAGCCAACTGCTCAGGGATGCAGAATCCCTTCTTTCCAAACTTAGCTTTGGAAGTGGCAGTTTGGTCCCAGAGAAAATACAGCCCTTAGACTGGGAAGAAAGAGACTATTTCCACAAGCAACCCCACACTGTGTCAGATCTCAGCACTACCAGCCCCGACTTGCTGAAAGGATGCCAGCACTCTGGGAGGCTGCCTCTTACTGCTGACAGGAGACAGCCCAGCCTGGATGACTTCCACTGTTACTACAAGGGAGTGAAAGTACTGTGTGCTGTGGCCAATGCTGTTGACACCATTCTTACAGACACGGTGCTAACAAAAGCCTTATTAACAATTTCTTTGTTTAGATTCCCTTAATGAAAAGAAACATCAAAATGCAATGGAAGCTCTTGTGAGCAACGCTGTTAAAGCAGCAGCTTTCCTAATTTAGAAGCAATGTTCAAAGGGAATGTCACATAAGTGTGCACCGGATAGATAGCAATTCCATTATGCAATGGTGTCCTAAAATAAAAATGCAAAACAAAAGGCAATAGGTGCTCTGCCCAGTGAATAAAGTGTTTGTAAAGTCAAAGAAGAAAAAAATCCCAGTTAGAAAAGGAATGAAGGAGGAGATGGAGGCTGCACAGCTGCATCACAGGGTAAGGAACATTATAGTAGGCAGTGATGAGAGGGGACTACAGACCTCTCAGCATACCTCCTCCCCACGCCTATGTAGTTACCACCAGCAAGTGACCTACTGCCACTATCTAAACCAAGGCTGACAATCCTTTCTCAGGAGAATCTTTCAGCAAAAAAGACAGTTTCATAATCAGAGAAAATATCCCACTAGGATGCCAAAAAATATATGACTATACATATTGTTCTTCTGTCTGCCATAAAGAGTGTCTTGAATAAGACTCTCCACTGACCTCACAGAAAACACCAGCATTATTTAAAAAGCCTGTTGTGTGTCACAGCATCTCAGCAGGAAAGCGTCTGAAGCAGAATGAAATCCTGGGACATTGCACAGCAAGGAAACAGTACCAGAGAATCTGAACAGTACAACAAAATCAGGAGCAAAACTAAAAGGGGAAGATACTGGAGTGGATAACTAACTGTGTCTTTAACCAGCAAATATACAGGAAAGCTGGAGAGAGACTCTTTGTCAGGCAGTATAATGATAGGGCAAAGGGTAATGGCTTTAAATCAAAAATGGGTAGATTTAGTTTATACTTTAGGAAGAAGTTCTTTACTGTGAGGGTGGTGAGACACTGGACCAGGTTGCCCAGAGAAGCTGTGGATGCCCCATCCCTGGAGGTATTCAAGGCCAGGCTGGATGGGGCTTTGAGCAACCTGGTCTGATGGGAGGTGTTCCTCCCCCTTGGCAGAGGGGTTGGAACCAGATGATCTTTAAAGTCCCTTCCAACCCAACCCAATCAATGATTCTATGATTATTGTGTCAGAAATGTATTATTTTTAATTAACAAAAAATCCCCTGGAAAATGTTTGGTTAATTTACCCACTTGCAAGATATCAGTTTGTTCCTTAGCTGTAAAATTTATTGCATGCTAACATATTGTCTCAAGTACTTTTACCTGTTCACTGACTCAAGCATCATTTCATATAATGCTCAAAGCCTTACCCACTGAGTGGTCCATCCATCAAATCTATGTCTCTCTAATTTAGAGACATGTATGTCATGTGGGACAGTGTCAAATACTTTGCACAAACCCCAGTAGATGATGTCCGTTGGCCTTCCCTTGTCCACCAATGCTGTAACCCCACTGTAGAAGGCCACCAGATTTGTCAGGCATAATCTGCTCTTAGTGAAGCCATGTTGGCTGTCACCCCTCACCTCCTTGTTTTCCATGTGTCTTAGCACAGTTTCCAGGAAGATCTGCTCCATGACATTGTTGGGCACAGAGGCAAGACTGACTGGCTCCAAGTCTTCCTATTTTCCCATTTTAAACATCTTCAGGGAGAGACAAAGTCTGCTCTCCTGAAGTAGCGAGTTTCCTCAGCTCCTTCCTCACTGCACTCAGGATCAATTCCACCCCTCCTTGTTGGTCCAGCATAGCACGTCTCCTCATTGGCTTCGCTATCACTTGGAGAAGGAAGTTATCATCAATGTATTCCAGGAACCTCATGGACTGCCTATGCCTGCTGTGCTGTCCCTCCAACAGATACCATGGTTATTGAAGTCCCCCATGAGGACCAGGGCTTGTGAATGTGAGGCTGCTTCCATATGTCTATAGAGGGCCTCATCTGCTTCGTCTTCCTGATCAGGTGGCCTGTAACAGACACCCACTACAATGTTGCCTGTCCCTCTTCTCCTTTTAATCTTTGCCTTAAGCTCTGTCAGCTCCTCATCCATCCCCAGGCAGAGCTCCAAGCACTCCAGCTGCTCATTGACATAGACGGCAATGCCCCCACCTTGTTTCCCCAGCCTGTCCTTCCTGAAGAGCCTGTATCCTTCCACTCCAACACTCCAGTCACAAGAGCCATCCCACCATGACTCCATAATGCCAGTGAGGTCATAGGCCTGCAGGCACATGCATATCTCTAACTCCTCTTGTTTCTTCCCCATGCTACGTGCATTAGCATAGAGACATTTGAGTTGGGCCCCTGATGAAGCTGATTTAATGACTGGAGTGGCTGGAATTCCTTTGTGCTGCTCTTCAGACGCTCTCCTGCTGAACTATGACCCTTCTCCAGACTCGGCATCTATCACTGACACTGGCATCAAACTGCGAGGAGTGGAATGGATTAAGTATCACCTCCCCTACCAACTTTACTTTAAAGACCTCTTCACCAGCTTTACAAGCTTATGACCCTTTCTCTTCCCCTTCTGTGACAGGTGGGCCCCATTAGCCCCCAGCAGACCAGGTTTCTCAAAGTGAGTCCCATGGTCTAAGTAGCCAAAGACCTGACTATGGCACCAGTCCTGCAACCACCTGTTGATTTGCCAGATTTGACTGTCCCTTTCAATTCCCCTCCCTTTGACCGGCAGGACTGATGAAATAAACTACCTCTTCTCCCAGATCCTTTCCTGCTGTTCCCAGGGCTCTGCAATCCCTCTTGATACTCCTCAGAATGCTCCTGGCTGCATCACTGGTGCTCCCATGAAACAGCAGTAGATAACAGTCATTAGACTGTATGAAACTTGGTAGTCTCTTGGTGACATCCTTGATATGAGCCCCAGGTAAGCAGCAGACTTCTCTCAAGAGTGAATTAGGTCAGCCAATGTGTGCCTCTGCCTCTCTTTTCTAAAGAGAATCACCTACCACTATTACCCGTTGCCTCTTCTTAGTTGCACTCATCGTTACACAGGGAACAGATCAAGCTGCCTTACTGAGCTCTCCCGTCCCTGCAAGGGGTCTTGCCTTTTCAGTCCGCAGAGGGGTGAAGCAGTTCTGTAAGGGCACCTCAGCATTCAGGGAAAGACTCTTCCTCCTGCTGGTCCTTCATGTCTCCAGCTTCCAACCTCCAATGTTACTGAACCTCCTCCCTTCTGTGAGTGCTGGTGAGGGAGTTTTTAGCTGTTTGGCCACAGGATGTAGGTCCCCTATAGATTGTGCTAGGATCCAGCTGTCTAACTCCTCCTTAGCCTCCCTGATGCTACACAGCCTTCTCACTGCCTCCTGCAGCTCAGCCACCTGGTTCAGGAGGCCCTCCTACCTTTTGCAGGCAGTTCTGCCACACGTCCGTGCCCTGGGTGAAAGATTTAGGCTCTTCCAGCAGTCAGAAGTCTGCACTGCAGCCTCACCCCTCAGTAGCTGGGTCTGGGTGGAGGCATCAGCCACTGCTGGGGTAGACGGTGCAGACCACGCCACCAGAGCCATAGCCTTTGCCCTGAGATGAGTGCCCACCATTCTACCTTGAGGACCAGGTAGGCTGAGCGCCCATGGCCTGTGCAGATGGTCATGGAACAGCCTGACCACAGCGTTAAGCTGTTCTCAGTGCCTCCATGCAGCCTGTGGAAAGGCCCTGCCTCACAGGGTGCACTCCCTGTGCCCTCCTCACCCTGTCTGCCCCAATCCTGTGTGCTCGTGCTCCCTAGGGGCTGCCTGTGGAGGAGTGTGGGGTGGCCACCATGAGACTGCTGGCCCCGCACATGCCTTGTCAGCCACTCCTATGAGGAGCAGCTGATGGAACTGGGGTTGTTTACTCTGGAGAAGAGGAGGCTCAGGGGAGACCTTATTGCTCTCTACAACTACCTGAAAGGAAGCTGTGGGCAGCTGGGGGTGGTCCTCTTCTCACAGGTAACTAGTGATAGGACTAGAGGGAATGGCTTCAAGTTGTGCCAGGGGAAGATTAGGTTGGAAATTAGGAGACGTTTCTTCTCAGAAAGAACAGTCAGGCAATGGGATGGGTTGTCCAGGGAGGTGGTGGTGTCACCATCCCTGGGGGTGTTCAAGGAAAGGTTGGACGTGGTGCTTAGGTACATGGTTTAGTGGGCGACATTGGTAGTAGGGTGATGGTTGGACCAGATGATCTTGAAGGTCGTTTCCAGCCTTAATGATCCTATGATTCTGTGATTCTTGTGAGAGCTGCTGGCCCCCAGCAGGTCTCTGCACACCCCTGGGGCTGCCCCGGCACAGGAAACCCCCCTGTAGGCCACATCACCCCGCTGTGGAATACGCCCACCCCAGAGCTGATCACCTTGGTAATCATTTAAAAAAGTTCAGATGATTGCCTATTCTTAAAGCAGTTTCAAAGTAGAACATTAAATCAGAAAATAGTAATGTTTGGGGGTTCATTCATGTTTCTGTTTAATGTGTAAAGGCTTGATCTTTATTTTGGTAATTTTTCCCTTGAAAATAATCAAGTCAGACACTGGCCATTGTTTTTGTGCCTTCAGTGGCTACTTACATGTTTTCTTTTTAAATCTATTTCTTCTATTTTTACATGCTTCAAAGACATTTTTCTTAGCCACAGTTAAAAAGAGAGGATTGTGAATATTTGACAAAGCAAGCTTTTCTACCAACTGTTCCAGTCAGACAGATGTTAATCACCTACCTACTTTTTATGTCTGGCTTTCAATCATTCCAAGAGCCTTTAAAAAAAAAGCAAATGTGAATATCAAATACATTTCTGACGCAGAAAATCAAAACAGGAAGAATTTGAAGTATAATTTTTAGACATCTTCATTCATCATAAAGAAAATGGATTAAAATATCCTTTTTTCTTTTATGCTTGTTCTTTGTCAACATGAAAGAATACTGTTTTTCTATAGTTCTGAAGTCTGCTAGGGACTGCAGTGCAGCTGAAGATCCTACCAAGGAGGCACAGGAAAAAAAAAAATCTAAGATAACACTTAGAAACCTTGATAATTTCTTTATCCCAGTGTTCCCCAAAGTAGTCCACAGCTGAAAAATTTCTTCAGTTGAGAGCCCACTGCACCAGCCATTCTTTAGAAGAGTTTCAGCCTCTCCCATCCTTTTGACATCCTCCATTCCCAAGCCAGTAGTCTTATGGCTGTTTATGCTATATTGTTTTTCTTTTCTCTGGTAATGTGCCCTTTTCAAAAATTCTGCTAAAGGTACTGAGTTTAGTATAGAGCACCTCTACAATGGATACAACTTCACTGCAGAATCAAAGCAACTAAGTAGTACCAAAAATATAAAAACATAAAAATAAAAATCCACAGCTCTTATCTGTTCAAAGTGTTGACTGATGAATGCACATCCAGGTATATATTACTTGTACCTGGTGCATGAGTCATTCAGAGATAGCTACAGTTATTGTCTGTCATAAAACATTTAGAATATTGCAAAGCTGGATCATAAGATTTTCCCCCTCCAGAAAAGAATGTTGTTCTGCTTCATCTGGAAACCCTGATTATTTGAAGATTTATTCTGTAAAGTTGAAATAGTCTTAAGCCAGGTCAAAATTTAAAAATTTATTCAATTACTTATTTTAAAAGTTGGTAAAGTTCCAGAGATAACTCAGTGTTACGAAACAGGTGGCTTCATCATAGAAATAGCTATGTAGAGGTAAAAAAACAGAACATAAAAAAAATGGATCTTTATTTGTATTTTCCAGACTTCTCTGATGCTTAATCCATTACAGTCTCATTTGTTTGCTACCTTCACCCCCAATATAAATCTAAAATGAGTACTATGAAATACTGAAAGCTTTGTTGTAGTTGCTGAAAATGGCTGAGCTAAGGTAAAACTAGCTTTTCCCTTTCACTGCTGTGGAGAACTAATTTAACATCATATTTCCTTGAAAAGAATAGTTATTGGCAGCAATTTACACATATAAGGATGTAGTCGTGTGCATACGTATACACAGTTGTTGATATGCATTTCAGAAAGCTCTGTTTCATTTGAAAACTACTGGAATTCGGATGGCAAAGAAAAAAAAGACAGAGGCTCCAGAGCATTGACACATGATTAACATAGATCGAAATACTTTTCAGTCTTTCTGTTTAAAACATTTTTGATTTGTACAAAGCTTTTCTAACCAAGAGCACACTATAGAAAAAAAAAGTTTTTTGTTTTTCGTTTTTTTTTAAAAAGACTTTAAATATCTCAGGAGACGGGAACATACATAGCTTGAGATGACAACTCCAAATGGTCATACAGAAGCTCTAGAGAAACCTCACAAGCCCAAGCTTGTCCTTTCCAATATTCCTGAGGTAAAACATCACCAAGGCTGTCTTCATACACTAGAGAGCTGATAAAGCAGGGAATGGAAATGTGAGATAAATACCAACTTGTAATGTAGATTAACACCAGACTGAGGATTATTCCAACTTCCCATGTTTAACGTGTGATTTTATTTATTTTTTTATTTATTGGAGTCCCTACACAAAGATACCTAAGCTTGATGGTAAGAATGGCACTGTTTCCAGTTACTTCTCAGATGTGTTCAAGAAAGCAAGCCATCGCTTAAAGCTTGATGAACACAGAACAAGATTGCCAGGGAGACTGCAAAATGATATTAAAACCAACACAGACAAATATGCTCTAATATGCTCTGCTGGGAGCATATTAGGTAGAGTGGATCAGCCCTGAAGGATGGGGATGGATTTCCAAACCCTAAACAGAGACTCCAGATCCTGATGTAAGGTCATCAGTAGAAGACAGATATTTGCTGAGGGTACAGCTCAAGGCTACAGGAACCCCACATAACCAAAGGGTTTCCAGGAAAAAGCTAGTGCTTTTATGGCTGTGTATCTCCACAATCCCAGCAGTGCACTACTTCCAGAAACACCACTTTGTCAAGTGCAGCATGATCTGTAAGATGGCATGGCTATCTCTGAAAATAAGTCTTTTTTATTTCACTTGTTCAGCAGAGTGTATGTACGCCATCCATTGTGTGTTTTAGTAGGTCACTTTTCTTAGTAGCCCTGCTTTAACTCCAGTGAATTGATAGTTAACTCATGGCTACAGACACATGAACAAGGCAGGAACCTGGAACAAATCTCCCATGGCATCTTCTGTGGCACCTCAGCAGCAATGAACAGTCTGCGCTGTGAAAGACAGACATCTGAAAGCACGATTTACTCCCAGGTGGCAAATGAGATTGCACCTAACTCACAGACATAGTGTCATAACATACAAAGACTCAGTTACACATACATGTAAATTGAATCCTAGTTCAAACATATCATGTTCATCTGTTTTTTTTCTTGCTGATCCCAAGGGGGAAAAGTATTAATAGGTTTATGGATGAATGTATCTAGCTTTAGTTTTATTAATCTGGCTTTTTTAAATTTATTAATCTTTTAATCTCTGGCTTTACTAATCTTTTCTTCCAAAGGTACAGATCTTCATAGACAACTCTCCCAGGAACAACAAATGGCCACACAGTACTATCAACAGAAAGTTCCATGCTATCAGAATTTGCCCACGCTGGGAAGCTTGACAACTTTAGCTTTCTGAGTAGAGAAATAAGAAGCACTGGTATCCCCACCCTTAATACGGAAACAAACATTACAACACAGACATAGCAAATAGCATCTCTACTAAAGCTTATTTCACTTTGCAAGAAAAAGTTGTTTGTAGTCATCCATCACACACCTGTTTTTATAACCACATGGGATTTATACTTATTTTTCATAAGTTAAATGTCCAAAGAAAGTAAATTAGATTTAATTAAGGTTATTTAGTAGAGTTCTGCAATTTAGAGCTGAATTACTATAAATTAGTACATTCAGTGATATCCTGAGGAGGGGAAGAGGAGGCTTAGGAGTATCATGGCCTCAGTATCATCTTATATAAAGCACAGAGCCATATGCTCAGTAGTGCTTCCTCCCCTGATCACCTTCTCCTCTGATAAGTTACTGAGGACTTTGCTGTAAGTTAGATAGCAAACAATGTGTATTAAAATTATACCAATAAACTCTGCTCTCCACAGACAACCTGAGAATGTTCTGCCTATGTTGGGGAAAGGGAAGAGGGTAACAAGGAGAGTTTTGTGTACAATTTTCATCCCCAGCCCATCCTACAAGTGTTTCTCTACTGTGACAAATGACATTTGAAATAAGCCAGTTCCCTTCTGGCAAGAGACCCTGAGTAAATTGTGACTCTTTACCCCTGCTTCACCTTTCTTTAGAGGTCCTACACTCGGGGAGCATGCTGAGATTTTAATGCTTCAGGCATCAGCAAAGAGTTCTCTCCCAGCCAAAGAGAGGTCAAAGACAAGGTTAGGTGCACATGAGGCTACCAAGGTTATGGCAGCTCCCGGCACCAGTCCAATACCAGCATGTGAAAATGACAGAACCCCTTAGGTTGTCCTTTTTTGTTCTGCCCAAATGACCAGGGACATGCTTACAGCTCTATCGACTGTAAAGGGACCGAGTCAATACAAGGCTAAAGTAAAGCTTGAACTCAGCTCTGCCACTGCATCTCCAAAACATACAAGAAAATACTGACTCTGAATACTAACCATTCAGAATATATTTTCTTTCAGCAGGTTATGGTCTTCTGATAGATGATCTCCTTCCATCATGATGCTGAAGCAGTCCTGCAATCTAGAGATACAGGACTTGAGTCATTAATGCCTGCACCCACGCTCATGTCATCACACCAATTATATTGGTCATAAATAATCTTTTTATTCCTGAGATCTAGCCACAGCTCTCTGTTCAGCCAGGCCGGTCTTCTTCCACGTTGGTTCATCTTTCGGCATGTGGGGATGGCCTGCACCTGTACCTTTAGGATTTCTTTCCTGAAGAGTGTCCAGCCTTCCTGGACTCCTTTTCCCTTCAGGAATGCCTCCCAGGGGACTCTGCCAACCAGTCTCCTTAATAGGACGAAGTCTGCCCTCTGGAAGTCCAGGGAGGCAGTTCTGCTAACTCTACTTTTCCAAAAATCAAAACTGTATTAATTCATGATAGCTGTGCCCAAAACAACCTTCAACCTTCACATCACCCACAAGTTCTTCCCTATTTACAAGCAAAATGTCCAGCAGGGCACCATCCCTAGTTGGTTTATTCACCATCTGTGTCAGGAACTTATCTTCCACACACACTAGAAAGCTCCTAGCCTGTTTCCTCTCTGCTGTGTTGCATTTCCAGCAGACATCTGGTAAGTTGAAGTCCCCCATGAGAACAAGAGATAGCGATTGTGAGACTTCTCCCAGCTGTTTGTAGGATATTTTTTGTGCCTCTTCAGCCTGTTTAGGCGGTCAGTAACAGACATCATCCCCCCCCCCCCCCCCAAGACATCTGTCTCATTGGCCTTCCCCCTAACTCTTACACATAAACATTCAACCCTGTCATCACCATTATTAATCTCAAGACAATCCAAACACTTCCTAACATACAGGACTAGACATGTATGACCCGTTACCGTTTAAAACACAGAAGTGCTAACAAGAAACTGTGGGCAGGATTTCTGTCCCCTCTCTCCCCTCAGCACATAAAATAGTAAGGGAAAAATATTACTCTTAAAACTATCAGCATTTCCAAAGTTTTCACAATTCAGCTGTCCTAATCATGGTATAAATTAGAGGAGTGTAAGTGCAGTTATAAGAAGGTACCATGGTCCAAAAGGAAAACAATTTGACAGAGTGTTGGGAGAAATTATTTCCTATCACCCTCATTTTTGTCACTGTCTGCAAAGGAGCAAATTAAAAAGAATAACCTGTCTGCAAACATTACTTTCAGGTTCAATGCACACAATCTAAGTCAGGATTCTGAGAAAATGTTCTCCTCCTTAATGAAGTGACTCCAGCAGTTGCATATTTAATACCACTTTCTGTTCTGAGAGTTAGTTGGCATTGAATTTTTTCCCCTCTCTTTACGTTCTGTATGATTAATTGAGAAACCTCTTCCCTGGATGGCATCAATTCACCATAATCTCTGCTGCCTATTAAAAAAAATTCATTCCAGCATCTAATTTTTTATGTTTGAGGCTTGAATGTAATCAGTCCAGCCCAGCTGCTGGATACATGTGAGAAACAACTGTCAGAGGCACTAGCCATTTTTCTTCAGATTTGATGAGTTACCAATGATGCCATTTCATAAAGACTTCTATCTCATTCTATTGCTAAGTACCTGTCAAACACAGTGTATCTAAGGACATAGCAGAGAGGCTTTGTAGTCATTAGGATTTTGTTACTGCCTTTTTTCTTTTTTTTTTTTCCCTCCCCTAACACACCGATCTTATCAGATCTCTGCTAGTTTGCCATACTTGACTAAACCTTTGTCAGCCTGGCTTCTACGGAGCATCTCCTGGGAACAGTCTTGGTTTTTATTCATCCCAGGACTGAGATAATTAAGCAATCTATGAACTGTGAGGCTTGCTGAAATGTAATGCTTTCTTGTTGTCCTGACCTTGATGTTTTGGATGCTCTAAATCATGATGGATATACTGCCCATGACGATTCCTTCAAGGTTGTGGGCAGTTTTGTGCACCCAAGACAAGAATGGCAAACATTTGTGTTCTTCAAATTATCCAGTATTCTGCCATCTATCTGCTGTTTCTCCACAGAGCTATGGTCTATACCGTTATCTGACATGCTGTTAGGGCAGTTGTGGTTAGAAAAGAAATACCTGTCTCAAAGTCAGTTTCTCTAGCTGCTTCCTGCTAATTTTACCCAGTTCTTAAAATGGTCAAGTTATTAGAATATCAGGACTAAGAATTTAGACTTTCAGAGAAAAGATGCAGAATCTCTAACTGCTTAGTGGTGGCTGCTCATTATGGAGGCCTCTCCTTTCTTTAACTATTACAAAAAAGACCATTTAACTCCTTGGTGTGTGCTGATCATGAAAAACAGTGAAATATACTTCATCATGGAAGCAGACTTCAGACAGAGCCAAGAGCCAAAAGGGAAAGAGCCAGGAGCACCTCTTCAGTGATGCAATTCCTGCAGCAATAACCATCTCTGTGCAGCTGGTGAGACAGGTTTTCATGGAAGGAAATTTCTTTTCACAACAGAAGAGCAGATATTGCTTATACAAGATGAACACTAGGGTCATGCTTTAGCATTAACAGTTTATGGGATGTTGGTGTCTACATGGTTTTCTCTGTCCTAATGATAATCACTTGGTGAGGAAGCTGTGGGATCTAATTAAGTTCTGCACAAGGGGAAAAAAAAGTCTGGGATGTTCTGAAACTAAAATGACCATGTTGACATGTTGACAGCCAGCCCCAGGGAATATGCTGAAGGATGAGAAATAGCTGTTAGAAATGCTGGAGACCAATAGATCTCATGAAAGCTAGTGTCACCTGTAGGTACTCAGTCACAGAAATAAAGGTGGGGAACTGGAGTCCAAGAGCACAGTTCTCAGTTTTGCATTTTTTTATGAGACAGTTTACAAGATCATTTTAAACTAGTATATTTCCTCCTTCGAAATGGGAAAAAAGCTCTACTCATAAAGTATTTGGATTCAGCTCTGCTTCTCCCTCTGCCAGTTCAACCTCGTCAATGGCACTAGGAGGGCATCTGTTAGAGCTAGTTGAAATCAGACATATAAAAAAGTACTGAAAATAAGAAAGTGAGGTGAAAGGTTTATTAAAAACATGCTTAACAAACTGTCAGAACATTCCATCATATTTTCTCTCTGAATTTAAACCTCTACCTTATTTACACTCATCACTTTGAACATCCTATTTATTGAGTTTGCTCAAGACAATCTGGTTTTCCCGTACCCTCGCAGTTCTGGGAAACTCGCAATGGCTTTGTGAATTCCTGCAGTCATATAAGATGTATTGTATATTTTATGATTTGCTTAGTATACTCTGAGCATACTTAATACAGGTAATAAAAGTATACACTGTCTTTTTTGTGTAAACTATCAAATAATTCACAAATAAATAAATCATATAAAAGCAAATACAATTTTTCAATCTGTCATTAAATGTTCTATATTTAAAACAAATGCTGGGAAAAAAATATTAAAAGCTTAGGTCTAGAAATTGAAGAGGCACCATGAAAATGAAAATTGCATTTCTCCCTGAAAATCTAGTGCCTGTTATAGTTACAAGCAACTCCTAAAATTACTATAGGTGAAAGAAAAATGTCCTCTATTTCCTGCAGTTTGTTACATTGTGCATTTGACAGCACTTTGTGTGTAGTCATTTATTAAATCAATTTCTCCTCTGCTGAGAAGACTCCTATCAATACCAAGAGGGAACAAAACAAAACAAAAAGTTATATGTTTTTAAAAACAAAGTTTGTAAATCATTTCCAACACATAATAGCTACTCTTAATCCACTGAAATCAATGAATCTATATTGATTATTCTCTCAGAGTCTGTCCTACCCATTAATAAATGGTGTTTATTAAAATCTTTTTACATTAGAACCTATATTTTCAGTACACTAACATCTCTTTAATGTTTTCTTGCTTTTGGGCAAGCTGGGCAGTACATGTGAAAGGCAGCCAGGAGAAGATGCAGAAGAATCATACCAGCACAACTGCTATATTTCTCTTTAGCCAACACCTCTGGTCTGTTGAAGGTCTACTTCTGGAGAATCCCAGCCTACCTGTGCCACCAGTGTGCAGTCAGCCTCTCTGAAGCAGCAAGAATAATGCTGGATGGAGGCAGCTTTCTCCACAAAGGCACCAACCATCATGTGCCTCCTGCCTTCTTGGAGTCTTTGGGGGATCCCTCATGGTTCCAGCTCACACTCAACGCGGAGTGTCCCATAGAACCTGAGTCTTATCCACCAGCCACAGAGGGATACCTAAGGCACTGCAGAAACCACATGAAGTCCCTAAACTGAGGTGCCTTCATCTGGAGGCAAATCCCAGCAGGTGCCCCATGATCAGAGCAGGAAATCTGTACTGGATTTGGCTGGGATGGAGTTAACCTTCCTCACAACAGCCCATTTAGTGCTGTGCTTTGAACTTGTAGCTAGAACAGCAGTGGTATCACATAAATATTTTGGCTATTGCTGAGCAGTGTTGGTACAGCATCAAGACTCTTTTCAACCCCCCTCCAAAAGCCAGTGGGCTGGGGGTGGGCAAGAGGTGAGGAGGGGACATCCCCAGGGCAGCTGACCTAAACTGTCCAAAGAGATACACCATGTGGTGTCACACTCAGCAATAAATGGTGGGAAAGGAGGGTGGGAGGGGGATGTTTCTCCTTATGAAAACATCTGTCTTCCCCAACAACTGAGGCCCTGCTTACAAAGATGTGGCTGAACATCACTTGCTGATGCAAAGTAGAGAATAATTGTTTTCTCCTTTTGCTTCTGAAGGGCCTTTGCTTGTTTTTCTATTCTTTTAATTAAACTGCTCCTTATCTCAACCCATGAGACTTCTTTCATCATATTTTCTTCCCTTGTTGTTTTGAGGAGGGGAAGCGAGACAACGACATGGTGGAGCTTAGCTGTCTGTCAGTGTGGATGCACCACAGTCATTTTTGGTGCACAAGGTGGAGCACGAGGAATCTGAGATAAGGATGATAACTGGGAATGGTAACAGGCAAGACATGGACTGGACATTGTTAAAGACAGCAATAATTGTGAAGAATTTATGTTGTTGTAATGTAGTAAAGGGATGAAGGGTTGTTGAGGTTTAACCTGGCTGGCAGCTAAACACCACACAGCCGTTCGTTCACCCTCCCCCCTCCCTCTCTGGGATGGGGGAGAGAAACGGGAAAGTGAAGCCTGTGAGTTGAGATAAAGACAGTTTATTAAGACAGGAATATAATAATAACAATAATAGTGATAATGATAATAGTATTAATAATAATAATGTGTAAAAAAACAAGTGATGCACAATGCAATTGCTCACCACCCGCTGACCGATGCCCAGCCTATCCCCGAGCAGCCGCCCCCCCACCCCGGCCAGCCACCCCTATATATTGTTTAGCATGACGTCAGATGGTATGGAATACCCCTTTGGCCAGTTTGGGTCAGCTGCCCTGGGTCTGTCCTCTCCCAGCTCCTGCTGCACCCCCAGCCTGCTCGCTGGCAGGACAGAGCGAGAAGCTGAAAAGTCCTTGGCCTGGTGTAAACACTGCTCTGCAACAATTAAAACATCAGCATGTTATCAGCGCTCTTCTCATCCTAATCCAAAACATAGCACCCTACCAACTACTATGAGGAAAAATTAACTCTGTCCTAACTGGAACCAGGACAGATATCCACCCCTTATTCCATACCATTTATGTCATGCTCAGGTTACACTCTTCCCAATACCTTGTAATTAATCACCATTTTCATCTATGATATATAGCAATCATGGTAGTGATGACATACAGTATTATATAATAATTAACATACTACAATTCAACTCATGGGCTATTCTCACCCAGTATCAAATCCCCTTGAGGTACACACCGGACCTCCCCATTCTTTTGCATTACCAACCAAGTGCATCCAGGTCCTTGAGCAAAAGCAATTCCACGAATGGGTTTGCCTTTTCCTGAGGCAGGAGTAGCCCAGACTGTTTTACCCAGCATGTTTCTTACATGCACTACAGGAACTTTATCCCCTTCTACAGTGCCTAACAGGTTTGATTGGGCAGGTCCAGCTCGGTTGGCAGATCCCCTGGTATTGACTAACCAGGTGGCCTTTGCCAAATATGTATCCCAATTTTTGAATGTCCCAGCACCCATTGCTTTCAGCGTAGTCTTCAACAGTCCATTGTATCGTTCAACTTTTCCAGAGGCTGGTGCATGATAGGGGATGTGATACACCCACTCAATACCATGTTCTTTGGCCCAAGTGTCTATAAGGTTGTTTCAGAAATGAGTCCCGTTGTCTGACTCAATTCTCTCTGGGGTGCCATGTCGCCATAAGACTTGCTTTTCAAGGCCCAGGATAGTGTTCCGGGCAGTGGCATGAGGCACAGGATATGTTTCCAGCCATCCGGTGGTTGCTTCCACCATTGTAAGTACGTGGCGCTTGCCGTTGCGGGTTTGAGGGAGTGTGATGTAATCAATTTGCCAGGCCTCTCCATATTTATATTTCAGCCATCGTCCTCCATACCAAAGAGGCTTTGACCGTTTGGCTTGCTTGATTGCAGCACATGTTTCACAGTCATGAATAACCTGTGCTATAGTGTCAATGGTCAGGTCCACCCCTCGATCACGAGCCCATCTGTATGTTGCATCTCTACCTTGATGGCCTGAGGTGTCATGGGCCCATCGGGCTATAAATAATTCACCTTTATGTTGCCATTCCAGGTCCACCTGAGCCACTTCAATCTTAGCAGCCTGATCCACCTGCTGGTTGTTTTGATGTTCTTCAGTAGCCTGATTCTTGGGCACATGAGCATCTACATGGCGTACCTTTACAACCAGGTTAGAGTCGTGACCAGATATTTCATCATTTCATAAGCCATTGTTACACCGCACAGTACCATAACAATCTTAAACCAGGGCCCGGAAAGGATAAACAGTGCAACAGGGAGCACATACAGAAAGTAACGCGCTATAAAATTCAATTTGGAAAACAGGCACAGCAGACTGGAGATTAAGGCAATCAACATCATGACTAGCAACTATTAAGCAGGTCCAATACTTATACCAATTTTAGTTTAACACACTCTGGTCAAATTTGTCGATATCTCAACCCTTCGAGCCCCACGTTGGGCGCCAAAAGGACTGTTGTGGTTTAACCCGGCTGGCAGCTAAACACCACACAGCCGTTCGCTCACCCTCCCCCCTCCCTCTCTGGGTTGGGGGAGAGAAACGGGAAAGTGAAGCCTGTGAGTTGAGATAAAGACAGTTTATTAAGACAGGAATATAATAATAACAATAATAATAATAGTGATAATGATAATAGTATTAATAATAATAATGTGTATGAAACAAGTGATGCACAATGCAATTGCTCACCACCCGCTGACCGATGCCCAGCCTATCCCCGAGCAGCCGGCCCCCCACCCCGGCCAGCCACCCCTATATATTGTTCAGCATGACGTCAGATGGTATGGAATACCCCTTTGGCCAGTTTGGGTCAGCTGTCCTGGGTCTGTCCCCTCCCAGCTCCTGCTGCACCCCCAGCCTGCTCGCTGGCAGGACAGAGCGAGAAGCCGAAAAGTCCTTGGCCTGGTGTAAGCACTGCTCTGCAACAATTAAAACATCAGCATGTTATCAGCGCTCTTCTCATCCTAATCCAAAACATAGCACCCTACCAGCTACTATGAGGAAAAATTAACTCTGTCCTAACTGGAACCAGGACAAGGGTGACGTGTGTAAATGGTTCCCACAGCAAAGAGGTGATATAAGGAATGTTTTATCCATGGCACTCACTGTAAAGTTCAAGCATGTCCATGATATTGAAGACACACTTACTGTTCCCCTTCTGATTTTATTTAATAAATAAATAAATAAGGAAGTAGAAAGAAGAAAAGAAGAAAAAAGAACACTGAACACTTAGTAGTGAGGAAATAAAACTTGTCAAGGGGACACTATTTCAATGTGACACTGTATCTGCAGAAACATATTTTCCAGCTTGCTATTGAAATTCTATAATCTGAATAGGAGAGGTACAAATGAGTTGGAAAGAAAAACAAATCTTTTGAATTGCAGTTCATTTTTCACTTCAAAATTATAATGATTGACTGTGATCCATAACAGACGGATCATTACCTTAAACTGTAATAAATCCTCAGCTTTCAAGTCAAAGCACTTGTGGAGTAGAAGCACAACTAAAACCTCTGTGTTATGGACATTTCATATTATTCAAGATGTACTTGGAGCAAAACATGATACAGTTACCATAGTTTTATACAAAGGTGCGATTACAGCTGAAGGTCACCAGGAACAAATGTCCAATGTAATTTCTTCTGTGCTTTCCAAGGGAGTGCAAAGGCTTGGACTTGTTGGCTGAACACTAACGGGCAGGTCTGAAGTCAGGTGTGCTCAGCAAAGCTACCTTCACCTCCAATAGTCACAAGCACAGTTCCTCAGTCCAATTATATATTCATGTAAGATAGGTCTAGCTAAGAACTGGTTTTGTGTGTTTTAGGCTTCCTGCTAGAATACTGAATTTCTTCCATGGGACTTCCATAGTATCTGCACAATTTATTTGACAGATTTTTACTGGATACAAAACAACACCTAGGGAAGGACTGGTCCAAAAATATTACCTATGCAGGTTAAGTTAGCACAGAAGTTCTGCACAATGCACAGCATACAGTTATTTTTTGTAACTGGACTTCGACAAAGAGACACAATCCTCTTGCCCCCCCCCCCCTTTTTTTTTGTTGTTCAGAAGGTATTTAGACCTTTTGCATTAACGACTTACAACACAATATATCAAACAATAAAGGTATGGGACATCTTGAATCTATGGCATACCTGAGACTGGAAATTCATAAAGGCAAGCCCAAGTGGAGATCCAGTGGGCTAGAGGAAGGGATCCCTACCATGAACATCAAATGCCTCCTGAGGTATTCACTAGGACTTGGATAACTTGCTGTAAACAACCCCATGCTCTCTCCCATCCTGCTTGAGGAAGGCACAACCTGTCAAAGCTGGTGAAGGGCCTGGAACACAAGTCCTGTGAGGAGCGGCTGAGGGAACTGGGGGTGTTTAGTCTGGAAAAGAGGAGGCTCAGGGGAGACCTTATTGCTCTCTACAACTACCTGAAAGGAAGCTGTGGGCAGCTGGGGGTCAGCCTCTTCTCACAGGTAACCAGTGATAGGACTAGAGGGAATGGCTTCAAGTTGTGCCAGGGGAAGATTAGGTTGGAAATTAGGAGACAGTTCTTCTCAGAAAAAGCAGTCAGGCAATGGGACGGGTTGTCCAGGGAGGTGGTGGCATGACTGTCCCTGGGGGTGTTCAAGGAAAGGTTGGACCTGGTGGTTAGGGACGTGGTTTAGTGGGTGACATTGGTAGTAAGGTGTTGGTTGGACCAGATGGTCTTGAAGGTCTTTTCCAGCCTTAATGATTCTATGATTCTATGAGTCTTGAGAGCAAGGGAAACCTTGAAGGATAAACCTGACACCAGATAAAAGGGGCACATGTATTAGTAGAGGGTTTTTCTCCAAAGATTTTTAGTGTTTGAGTCTTTTTTTCCATATCACCATGAACCATGAGTATCTGTATCTAAAAATGTCTGCTGAATTTTGATTATTTACATATAATATTTCTTACACTAACAGTAAATTCTTTGCTCCATACATATACAGTGTGTTCCCTATTGACCCAAACCCAGATTCTCAGTATATCAGAAGGAACAGAAACAAGGATGGGAAAGGACCACAGAAACACCATATACTTGAAGGGCTGTGATTTGGACCCAAATACAGCTGCTGAGTCTGACTGGCTGGATGCCCTCAACAGCATTTGCTGTGCTGAGGAACAGATTGAATGCAGGGAGGCCGTGAGAAGGAGGCATGTGGAGAGCCACCTAGTCAAAGAGTTGTGCACAAAATACATGAGCTCCAGGAAGAGCAGGGGCTGTCCAGGTTTCTCCAGGAGTAGGCCAGAAAGGGAGGAAGTAGTGTAGGGAAGAGACAGGGTTTTGGTCTTGTCTTTTCTCTGCAGCACCCAGTATATGTGGCTGGGACCAGAAAATAACTGAAAAATGCTTCCCAAAGCACAAACCTTTTTGTTACCTCTCTGCAAAGCCACTCCATCCCTTGGAGACAACTGAATCATGAATGCTTTGGCTGGTATTCTGCAAGGATTAATTCTTCCTCCTCCTTTTTCATCAGTATTTCCCTGAATAAAGTTCTAGTTACTGGTATATAAATCAAACACACAGGGAATATTAGTCCCATCCTTATAAAGAACAATTTACTGTGATCTGTTTGTCTGAAACTTCGGTGCATGATGGTTTGTTGCCTGTTCCTGTGCAAATGATACTGTAAATCACCCAACCAAGCAGCAATTTCTCAGCACTGTCTTTATATTTTACCTGTGCAGGAGCGGGGATTTTTCACTTGCAATATCATTTCCATCCCTGCGTAGTGAGTCTGCAGAATGAGCACCTGACCCTGCATCTGCAGTGAGCTCTGCTGGGCTCAGCTCTGCACTGGCTCTCTGCTGGTGAAGACAAATGACTCCCCTGTGCAAGGACCCAAGGGGTCACCACATAGGCAGAAACTTCTTAAACACCTGCCAGGTGAGGGGGTGTTTGTCTTCACAGACTTCTCTCATCTTCACAGGCTTATCTTGTGGACATCTACCTCTCAAACCATCAACCTTTCCACTTGAATTTCCAGGATGCTTCTCTGGCAGTTCTGACCTCTTTTGGAAATAATAAAAAAGAGCCTCAAGGACTCCTACAATGTGCTTAGTACATTTAGCTCTGTGTAGCTCCAGGGGCTTCACAAAATAAACAAGACAAATGTTTCCCAGAATCAGGCCCATGTAGGTTTGCTTTAAGCTTGTGCACTTAATACAACAAAGGTGGTGAAGGACTACAGTAGCAATTTGGCTTTGCTGAGAGAGAGAGATCGGTTACCATCTTATCCATTAATAAAAACCAAATAACTTTAAAATATAGATGACCTCATTTTTTAAGGGCCTATTGCAGGGGTGGTTGCACGTTTTTCCTGCAACACTGGTAGCATAAACAGCACTGGGAGAATGATCTCCATCTATAATTATGCACTAGATCTTCAGTAACCAAACTACATTACCCCACAGGACAATGTAATGGTTTCCATGTTTTGTCTTTTTTTTTTTTTTTTTATTATATTTTAAACTTATATGGAAAGTGTATTCCATATCTCACTGCAGGGCCACTTCTACTCACCCCAGCATCATATGTGTCCATAATGAAATATCAGATGTTTATTTCCCCTTTTAACAATGTATTTACTATACAGTATGTTTTAGATTTCCTGTACAATTATTTTAAGGCCTCATGAAAAGTCTATGCATGAAAAAGAAGCATGATTAAGATTTTGCATTGTGGATGCTATAACCCTTTTAAGTGCCTACTAAAGCCTAAGGACAAAAGATAATGGTAGAGTAAGGCACTGTATAAGAAATGTTACCTGGAATTATTCTATATGTCCGTCTTGTGGGTTTTGCTTGGTTCATCACTCAATTCTACGTTAGAAATTACTGGAAACAAACCTTTTCATTGTAGCTGCTTGCTAGACAGCAGCCTATGGTTTAAATTATACTAACAAATACCTTCATACATATATCCTCTTTTCTTTATTTCCAATATATATCACATTGGCCAGTGGCAAGGAGCAAAATAGCAGAAGAAGAGCATTTGGAAATGACATGCAGACAAAGGCACCATAGTTTCCTCCAATTTCCATCACTACAGCATCTCATCTGGAAAAAAAGAAAAAAAAAAAAACTTTTGACAGAAGGTGGGAGATACAGCAGACAGGACTAGCACCAAAACCAGTGGTGAAAAAGGAGAGAAAGAAGTCCATGGTGTTTTTCTAAAATGTTTGCTAAAGAAAAGTAATAACAGCTAACAGCCAGAAGACAAGCTAGCAAATAAGCCAATGGGAGAAAGAATTGTTAACCAGATGCTAGTATCATCCCCGTTTCTTCTCAAGTTCTTCAGAGTTGCTGTTGGAAAAGGAGGTGGTCCTTGACTGGCTGTTACCAGCAGAATATAAATTAATGATAATAAAATAGTAAGGAGTAGAAATCATGACTTGGAAATACCTGTCCAGTCATTTTCATATTTTGAGCAGATGAAGGATTATGTCTGATCCTCTTAGCAGATACTAATGACCTCAATCAGTATCCAAGTTTCAGTATTTCCAACTATTTTACCAACATACCCTTTTAACAGCCAGTGTAGCTGAAAACTGCTGTAAGTGACATGTTCAATCAATTAAATCAGTGATACAAATCATTCTTCTTAGTGATCTTCTGCTGCCAACAGATATTCCGTACATTAGAAATATTACAGATATTTCTGTAGTGTGCCAGTGCTCCACAACTTTACTGTACTGTGAGGAGCAACATCTAAAAGAGAAAACCACATCCTGCTTGTAGCATGGGAATGCAAGATTCTACACTTATTTTTCAGGAAAATCTAAGCAAAATTAACAGCAAATTAAATAATTAATCGCAGCTTTCTATTAACTGCTCTCCTCAACATTACATCCCTTCTGGACACGTGTGCAACCCTTCTCAACATCATCAGCTTCAGAATTACTTCTTTAGAGTTGTTTACTACATGGAGAAATTAATATACAATTATTTTTTACACAAGATCCTTCTCAGGAACACTGGATCCATATTTATTGTCATAGCTAATTAACCAACCACAGATTCAGACTTAGCATGAGGAGTCCATTCTCTAAGAGATAATCCATTGCAATTGCATTAAAGAATTACATTCAACTTGCAGATGAGAAGAAAAAAAAAATGTATTTCATCATACCAAACCAAGAACAACATAATACCTTATATAGCAGAAGGCAGTGTCATCACTGACAACAAACAAGCTGCTGATCACTGATCCTACCACCTGCCCTGCCAGTTTTGACCTTTTACACTGCCAAAAACTGCTCCTAGAATGATCCACGACAGCATGCTGTCAGTCTTCACAGGCTCCAACTCGTCAACCCATGCTGCAGCTCTGGGTAAGTATAAGTGACAAAACACTGCAAATACATCAGCTGTTGCTTGGCTTGGCAAGCCTCATTGAGGAACCATGAAGGTATTTAGGTGAGAGATATAAATTCAGTGAGGTATGGAGGTCTCAGCAATTTTATTGACTTAGACCTTAGCACTTTGCCCTGTTAAGGTTTGTATATCTCATTAGGCTTTCTTTCATCTGTTGACCTGCCTATCTACTCTTCATAACACCAACACTTACTGCCAGTCCTTCTGATTTATACTTGCCCAATTTGCAGCCTGGCAAAGTCTTCAGTTATTAGCTGAAGTGCTTGGGTCCTTTAATGTTTTGTAAAAATCCTTTTAGTTGTGTTTTTTAAAAAACAAATTTTTTTCCTTTTGCTTTTCATCTAAGATCGAGCCCCAATTTGTCAGTATCTATCTGGCAGTTATGTGTTCAGGAGTGAACACAATGTGCTGGTTGAGGTTATACCACTGTGATAGAAAGAAGAAATATAACTACAATGCTCTGAAACATGCCACCTTTGAACATGAAACACTGAATCACTCTGGCCTTTTTTCTATTGCAAAATTACCTAAAGGTCCTTTCCAGCACAATCACTTTCTTCTACTTCATTTTGCCACTGTGCCAAGTGGTTTCAGACTATTTCTGAAATTTCCTCTTTCATGTTTTCAAATTGTAATTAGTAACCTGATTTTTTTTTTTTGATCCTGAAGATATGTAAAGATTCTCAGATGATGTGTTCTGTCATAAACATATTAGCTGAAGTGCTGCTATGACAATTCAAACTGGCTGAGAATCTACCCTAATTATTGCAGTGCATGCTCTTGATGTTAATCAAGATAAAGACGGCTATGGGGATAAATCATTTTTCATGTGCTTTGTTGAAAAGGAAGCTCAGCTCCAGCAGCAGAAGTTCCCAGTAACAAAAAATTTGGAGTGAGATTTCTCTTTAGTCATCAACTCTTGCTCAAAGCAAAAATAAAAATAAGAAGCATGTGTGCATCCACAGACACATATTATATATGTGTATTTTAATGGTCATGATATTCTCCAATAACGCCATTCTACAAGCTGCAAGAGTCATGTAGGAATTCCACCCTGCACTTTACAAGTACTCATTGCTTATCAGTACACATCCATGCACAAACCACTAAGTATGGGTTATTACATCTAATCTTTGGTATTATATTAATCATATTCCAAGATAAACAAAATGTGTAGAAAACTAATTATAGTATTTGCTAACTTATAGCCAGCTAATACGTTCCCCCAACTGCATGCATTTCTCTTACTGCCTACTGTTTTTATTAATTTATTTATTTATTCTGAAGTTAGGAACAAACATTACACGAATCAAAAGTAAATAAGCACAGAATTTTAATCTCCTCCCCTTTTCAGATTTGAAATTCCGAACCCAATAAGCCTCTGAAAGCTCTCTGATTTTCACCTAAGTTGCTTTGAATTATCATAGCCCTGTTCTGGGCCTATGTCATGGCTTCCTTCAACAATATTTCTGATAGTTTAATGCTGAAAGCCTGCTAACACTTCCTCCCTTTGTTAATCCTGGGATCACAGAGACCATTTCCCCCACTTTTCTTGGTCAACATAGTTGTCAAAACAGATCGAGATTTGATTGCTCAAATCTTTCCTCCAGACAGCGTTGGGCGGTCCCAGTTTTTCTCATGCCTGACACTTCACTGATGAATAAGATATCCCTTCATCCAAGGCACTTGCATTTATAACGTATATAATCAGAATAACAAATTTTCTTTTAGGTAAACAAAGAACGTTGAAGGGGGTACCCAAGATGATAAAACCTACTGGTTTTCTGTTTGCAGAATAGCTGCAAAAACTTTTTTTTTCCAATTTTTGTTGAAAATTGTTAATTTTCTCAAGCATCCAATACTAGTATTGAAATATTCTTCATTGCTTGTATATAGATGTGGGTTACAGAACACTTCAACAGAAAAAGCTCAACTTTTGCTGAAAAGGCAGCATGGCATAAGAAAAAGCACACTAAACTCTAGGGTAGTCATTCTATATTTTGTTCGGTATCTGCCTAGAGATAGAGCAAAAATCACTTTGCTTTTGCTTTTCTGTATCTAGTTTCCCTTTTGTAAAAATGGAGGTAATAATCCACTATCTCTTCACAAGTGCAGTTTTAGCACTGTAGTTCGCAGCACCCTATTTTACATTTATCTGACAACACTGTGGGATTTTAAGATGCTGTAAATGTAGCCTTAAAGTTCTGTCAAAATACCTTAATAAGAGTAACACAGCAGCTAAGATTCTCTTCCTACAGAGTATTAAGCGTCCCCAAGGAAGGACAAGGGAGAAATGTGTGGAGCCATACAGTCACTGAAATCTAATTGCTGTATAGGTACAGTCTCTTTAAAATTGGCACATCAGAAGCAGCCCTCTTTAATGCCAGTGGTAAAACTGCACACATTCACCCTAAGTGGAATGAAGTTTTAGCCTGCACAAAAATAAAAATCAATTAATCATAATTAATTAGCATTCTGTACAGTCCATAGCACAGAATTCATCTTTTTTGCAATATCCTATATAGCAACTTAAGAAAAATGTAGGGAATAAGATGAGTATCTAGAGAATGTCACTGAGTAATTTTAAGAAACCCTGGGCTTTATTCGGTGATAATTCATGTAGGAACATATCTAACTAACTTTTACACTTATGATTCACTTCACTGACTCTTAGAAGTACCTTAATCCTACAGACAGACCAGCTGAGTTCAGTGAGATGTGAATCAGACTGTATGAAAGAGCTACAATCAAAGACCCATTCTGATGTCATTGGGGTACACTTTAGTGTATGTTATTTTGTTCATTTCAGAAACCATATCCATTTTTAAATCAATTTCATTTCTCCAGTGTCTTGCATATTACATTTTGGAAAAAATAATGTACAAATAGCATTAAAAGAATATTAGTTCAAGAAACTAAATTCTGAACAATTTTAACTTAAAAGAAGAATCCATAAACTCAAATTTCCAGAGCAGTCAGAGTAAAGATAAATGAAATATTAAATGTACTCAAAACATCTTGCATTTTGAAGCTATGACCATTTGATTCTAAGACAAACATCCCACAATCAATACAACCTTCATGAATATATTAAACTGCGTTTCCAGTCCAATTTAATAAGCTCCCAAAACATTTTGCTCCAGATATTGAAGTCATTTCAGCAGTAACTCTACAGTAGTTTATCATATTTAGTAGAACTCCATTTGAAGTTTAGAGGTTAGGTTTAAAATATCTGAACAATTCATGTTCTTATAAATGCAAACTACTGGAAATATAGCATAACTTTCATACTGATCTTCAATGCCATCTTATAAGTCCCTGGCTGCATACATCCTTCCACACGTTGAAGAGCAACTTACCTTTCTTTTGGACCATAAGAGGGGTAGCAGAAGACTTGTGCTGGTAAAGGGGCTGAAGAACAGTCCCACACCATCAGCAACAGGAGGAAGTAGATCAACTGGGGATCAATTTGGCTATGTTCCCCCAGCATACAGCTGCATCTGTCCTTCAAGGCAGATGCAGGAGGAGTTAATTACCATTGTCATCTCCCACCTGTGCTCTGCTCCTGGCAGTCCTTCTCTCTGTTCTCTGTCAAGCGGTAGCAGACTTTTAGCTTTCACACATATGACGACTTCTAAATATCTCTCATAGCTCAAGAAAGCACAGTAGTCTTTTGTAGGTGAATGAAGGAACAGTTTTTTTGTGGTTTCATGTGGATACATTTTTGGAATTATATGACATCTGTGGACTGTCTCAAGCCATACGAGCAGAAACTGAGGCTACTGGAATAATGAGAGATAAGTCATGCTGACTATGATATTGGGCAGTGTCAGCCTTGTCCTGCAGTTGATTTGTGTCCTTAAACTTAATCTAACGTGATCAATATTTTTCTTCTCTGTTCATCCATTCCACCACCGACCCTTTCTATTCCTTCCATCAACCCTTTGTCTGGCACTGACCATCTAAGTTCAGAAGCCCAAAAAAACTCCCAGATCTTCACAAACCTGACTTGGCAGCTGATGCACGCCAAGAACTTTGTCTCTTTTTGAGATCTTGCCATATACATTATGTATACTCACAATCATCTTAATAATCTGACATTTCCTCCATACCTAGTAATAATATAAAGAACGTTACCGCCTATGATTTTCTGCTCATTTTTCTTTATGTATGTTGTTCTGCTTTAAGGGTAAAAGTAGTACAGTAAACTAATAATAGGATTGTTTATCCCATAAAAAAACTCATATCTGACTACAGTGAAGTACCAGCCTCTTCTACTCCAAATTGTCTGACCATCAAATATCAAATAAACGCTTTAATTTTGGATGAGACTGTAGTTCTAATAAACCTGAAAACTTTTGTCAATGCACAAATCAGTGATGACACATTGTTCAAAGCATGACAGTATTTTTTAGAAAAAAAATAGGGTTTTAGCAACCTTTACTAGAACACAAACACCAATTACCTTATGTTATCTAATCTTTGCCTGACAGTTTTAAAATGTAGCTCTATATCTGTCTTTTATTTTTATTAGTCTTTTATGAATTAAGTTACAAATTACCTGCCAGGCAATCCTATTGTGTATAGATTTATGTAACTCATTTTTCTGATATACGTTAAACATTTGCTCATATGTTGTATAGTGTTGGGGTTTTTTATATTTAAAAAAAAAAAAAGAGAGACAGACAGATATCGGATTATTTTTAGCGACTGTCTATCACATAGAAATAGAGAAGCTCAAGGCTTGTGTTGATCAGGTGCTCCACTTTCTATTTCTTTCTTGTACTTTTAAAATAATGTTTCTTTTCAGTGCTGGACTTTTTTTTTTTACTGAAGTAAGGCAAAGTTTTTCCATATCCAACCATTCACCTACAGAGCTAATAAAAAGCATTTGTTCCTGAAAAATACAGAGATCCCATACAAAAATAAATAGATAGGTAGATAGATAGATAGATAGATAGATAGATAGATAGATAGATAGATAGATAGATAAAAGAGAGAGGGAGAGAGAACATATCCCTGATGATCTAATCCCTTAATTTTAGGAACAGTATATTTTTCCTGACATCAGTTACATTTAACATGCTGTGGTGGTTTTACTCTGGTGGGCAGCTGAGTTCCACCACGGCCACTCTCTCACTCCCCCTCCTCAAAGGGAAAGGGGGAGAAAAAAATACGATGCAAATGGCTCAAGGTAAGGACGGGGAGATCTCTCAACAATTATCGCGATGGGCAGAACAGACTCAGAATAGGGAGATAGTAAGATTTATTGCCTATTGCTAACAAGCTAGAGAAGTGAGAAACAAAGGAAAGAAACCAAAAACGCCGTCCCCCCATCCGCCCTCTTCCACCTCCTCCCCCCGAGTGGTGCAGGGGAACGGGGGAATGGGGGTTATGGTCAGTCTATAGTGCTTCTTCTCCCCTGCTCCTTCTCGGTCACTCTCTGCCCCTGCTCCACGTGGGGTCCCTCCCACAGGATGCCGTCCTTCCCGAATTGATCCAGTGTGGGCTTCCCACAGGCAGCAGCTCTTCAAGAACTGCTCCAGATATGGGTCCGTACCACAAGGTCCGTCCCTCAGGAGCAAACTGCTCCAACCTGGATCCCCTACGGGCAGCAGCTCCTGCCAGGTCACCTGCTCCTGAGTGGGCTCCTCTCCACGGGCTACAGGTCCGGCCTGGAATCTGCTCCGGCAGGGGTCTTCCACAGGCCGCAGCCTCTGTCAGTGCAGGTCCACCTTCTCGACCATGGTCTCCTCCACGGGCTGCAGCCTGAAACCCTGCTCCACCGTGGTACTCCATGGGCTGCAGGGGGACAGCCTGCTTCACCATGGTCCTCACCACAGGCCTCAGGGAACTTCTGCTCCGGCGCCTGGAGCACCTCTCCCCCTCCTTCTTCACTGACCTTGGTGCATTCAAGGCTGTTCCTCATTCCTCTCACTCTCTTAGCTGCTGTGTGGCGCAGCATTATTTTTTTTCACCTGTCTTAAATATGCTCTCACAGAGGCACAAACAACATCGCTTATTGGCTCGGCTCTGGTCAGCAGCGGGGGCCGTTACCCAATATGGGCCAGCTTCTAGATTCTTCTCACAGAAGCCACCCCTATAGCCCCCTGCTACCAGAACTTTGCCACATAAACCCACTACAATGGCTGCAAGAAGAGACTCAGAGTAAGAGCACCAATGTGCCTTGCAGCCAGGATCATATTGAGGAAAGCAAAGACATTTGTGACTCTACAGTGGAGGGGCATGATACGTTCATCTGTGCCACCAACCCAATCCACCAGCCAGGGAAGGAGTAGGAGCCACAGCTTCAGTTCTCAAGCTCACTGTCAGACTTCATTTTCCTTTTCCTTTGAGATGCTGATATTCTACTGAGGAATCATTTCTGAATATAAGGTTGTAATCCTGGCCTGGTCGTACCCAAGACCAAGGAACTCCAAACTTTTCCCTTCTCCCACTGTGCAAGTCAGTCAGAGCTTAGCCCTAAAGGGATATCTTCTCCAGCAAAGCAGTGTGAAACTAGCAGAGACCAGTTTTTAATGAGCTATCTCAGGAACCAGCGGCAGCCTCTTTCAACACAAGGTACCTCTCAGCACGATTTAACCTATGCTTTGGCCTGCTGCCAGCTCCTGCATCTCTAATTTAAAGCAAGTCTGGATGTTTCTCTTCTGCATAGTAATTTCCTCTGTAGCTGTGAGATGAAACTCCCGTAAGCAATAGATATACTGGGGATTAAGAACTTCCACGCCCTAAGTGGCAGTGCATGCACTAAGTCATCTCTCACCGAGGAGACGTTGTGTGTCATCCGTGCAGCAGAGGCTATCATTTCTACCTACGTCAGAGGGTACAGTTATAAACTTGTGAAGACTCAGAAAGCAATATTTTTAGTGACTTATTTTGATACTTTCAAAACCCAGTGTTTTACATTGTTGTTGGAAAGACCCAGTATAAATATCCATCATTATGATCTGTTTTCTGAGAACAACTGTGACTGCAACCTCCCCTTATCCAGTCAAAACAACTGTTCTCCATACCAAATTTTCATTTTTCATTGCACTCCTGCCAAACAGGATCTTTCTACATGATCATTTTGCAAACCCTGTTACAGTTCCCCAAGCAGTAATCCTGGGGAGAGAAAAGGTGGCATCAAGAACTGAGAGGATCATCAAGTCTGGTTTTCTTTTGAAATCACAGGCAGTACGATGTGCAAATCCCTCACATGATGAGCTCCTTCAGCCAGCTGAATGAGGTGTCCTTGTTGCTGGAAGGCCAAAGGCTTCAGGTGACCCTATGCAGCCACTCTGCAGCTCTCTGTGTATTTGAGATGCATGAGGTGAGTGCAGGGAGATTTCAGAAAAGCGCACTCTTGTGCAGATAGGCACAAAAGAGTGTAGATAGTCAATTCATGTGCTTACATAATTTAGACACAAAAGTCTGGCACAAAGCCACAGCAGCCATTGGACTCGCAAGACAAATTTGAATTAAAGAAGTTAAGATCATCTCTTCCTGCACAAAGAACTGCAGAAAACAGTAAAAATTGAATTAATTTTAAGAATGCAAATACCTACTAGGTGGGTTGCAGGGATACACACCTAGTAGCTACACACCTGGCAGGGGCATTCTTTGGAAAAGGCTTGGATCTCAGCATTTCACCCAGGTTTGGGACATTCAATGCCTCTGCAAAGCTGATGTTATTTATCACAACACAACTGCACAGAAGTATCACTGTCCTTGCAGCTCTATCTGCTCCTGCTGCACAACTGAAACACACAAAAAAATGTTAACATCAAGAAACTGCAGATTAATTCCTATATCTACATTTCACAACTTTATTATGACTAACCTGATCTCCTTCTATGACAAAGTGACACACTTAGTGGATGAGGGAAAGGCTGTGGATGTGGTCTACCTTGACTTCAGTAAGGCTTTTGACACCGTTTCCCACAATATTCTCCTTGAGAAACTGGCTGCTCTTGGCTTGGATTGGCGTAAGCTTCATTGGGTTAGAAACTGGCTGGATAGCCAGGCCCAAAGAATCGTGGTGAATGGAGTTAAATCCAGTTGGAGGCCAGTCACTAGTGGAGTCCCCCAGGGCTCAGTACTAGGGCCAGTTCTCTTTAATGTCTTTATTGATGATCTGGATGAGATGATTGAGATCACCCTCAGTAAGTTTGCAGATGACACCAAGTTAGGTGCGTGTGTCGATCTGCTCGAGGGCAGGAAGGCTCTGCAGGAGGATCTGGATAGGCTGGACCGATGGGCTGAGGCCAACTGTATGAAGTTCAACAAGGCCAAGTGCTGGGTCCTGCACCTGGGGTGTAACAACCCCAAGCAGAGCTACAGGCTGGGAGATGAGTGGTTGGAAAGCTGCCTGGCAGAGAAGGACCTGGGAGTATTGGTTGATAGTCGGCTGAATATGAGCCAGCAGTGTGCTCAGGTGGCCAAGAAGGCCAACAGCATCCTAGCTTGCATAAGAAGCAGTGTGGCCAGCAGGGCTAGGGAAGTGATTGTCCCCCTGTACTCGGCTCTGGTGAGGCTACGCCTCAAGTACTGTGTTCAGTTTTGGGCCTCTCACTACAAGAAGGACATGGAGGTGCTCGAGCGAGTCAAGAGAAGGGCAACGAAGCTGGTGAGGGGTCTGGAGAACAAGTCTTACGAGGAGCAGCTGAGGGAGCTGGGATTGTTTAGCCTGGAGAAGAGGAGGCTCAGGGGCGACCTTATCGCTCTCTGTAGGTACATTAAAGGAGGCTGTAGTGAGATGGGGGTTGGTCTATTCTCCCACGTGCCTGGTGACAGGATGAGGGGGAATGGGCTAAAGTTGTGCCAGGGGAGGTTTAGGTTGGATATTAGGAAGAACTTCTTTACTGAAAGGGTTGTTAGGCATTGGAATGGGCTGCCCAGGGAAGTGGTTGAGTCACCATCCCTGGAGGTCTTTAAAAGGCATTTAGATGTTGAGCTTAGTGATATGGTTTAGTGTAGGACTTGTTAGTGTTAGGTCAGAGGTTGGACTGGGTGATCTTGGAGGTCTCTTCCAACCTAGATGATTCTGTGATTCTGTGATTCTGTGATTACTCTTACTTAAATTACTTGTGTTGAACTCCATCTCCTCCCTACACAATTCTACTTAAAATATATAGATGTCATTCACATTTTTATGCCCTGCATAATCCTAAGAGCACTCTGATGCCTCCAAGGCTTGACCTCACATTTATTTTTCCCTTGACAAGAGATAAGGTCCCACCTGAATTTTATGGCGCCTATCAACCTTCCCAACCCTTGTGATAGGTGAATCTAATGTCCCAGAAAAGTCTTGGGCCATCCTGTCTGCCTGATGTTAGTGTTATGTGATAGAGGTGGTGAAAACTGGATGTAGAGAAACATTGTCCATCTCCATGGTACCCCAAACCTTCTTTTTATCCCAGGAGAATGAACAAAACTACTATTGACCAGCTTTAAAGGCACCCTGGTAGATAAGCTGTATTAAAATGTCCATCCTGGATGCCGTTGCTACCCAATGGGCTAGACATCGCTGGGATGTTCCTGCTAAGAAAAGGCTGGCGGACTACCACAGGCTCAGGGAATTGCACAGCACGCTTCAGTCAACCACCGGAGGGTTGACTGGTCCAGCAAATACTGACCAGTGAGTGAATTTGCTAACTATTTCACACCTCGGTGACTCAGCGCAGCCATCTGCTGCAGGGAGTTCCTGAAGCAGCTAGGAGCTGTAAAGATGGACAAAAGTAACCCACTGGATGCTTGCCAAAATCCCCATAGTGCTTCAGGCAGTCTCTATTTAGCTGATGCATACTTGGCAGATTTGCCTGAGACTTTTCCATTAATACCTTTCACAGTTTGAGAATCTCTGCTATATCAGCACAAAATCTTCCCTCAGCCACTAAAAATGCACCCTGGTTCCTTGGGCAAATGCCTCTGAGACCAAATCTGTCTGCTCCCTATTGCACACTCATTGGCACTTATATCTTTTCTTAGGTGTGATGTTCAGTGTTGTTTATAGTGCTCTAGGTGCAGTCTAACTACTTTATATACAATAATACTATCTTCTCTGATTTATATTGTATTTCTAGCAATTCTGTTTGCCTTCTCCTATACAGAAGCACAGTGGGTTGAAGGCCATGGGGAATACCTCCACAATAACTCCCCAAATTTATTTCAAACCCCTAGTAACACACTGCAGTGACATTCTATTTGTTACCTCATTGGCTTCTTTGCTATTCTACATTGTCTCTTAGAAAAAGGCATTTAAATGATTTAAACCCTCTGAGCTGAGCTTCATTGTTCTTCATTATTTGCTGTATTTCCTGCATTAGTATCATATCCACAGCTGAAAATTCAACTCTCAATAGCATTAGGTAAACTATTAAAAATAACAGAAAGCTGAGGTGGGTACATTGATCCTAGTGATCCTTTATACTTTCTATTTACAGTTAATCAGTTCCGTCCTTTCCTACAGAGGGCTTTTATTTTGTTGAGCAAATGTTCTTTCTTCTTCCAAGACTTAGGCATTACAAGAATTTCTTCTGTTCTTGCTCCTGGCAATATTTTTTTCTCCATAGCAGATTTTTTCTTCTCTGCAGCAAGATAGAGGCAATGGCTTGTGCAGTATTCATCAAAATGTGTATTTGGAACATGCAATAGCCACTCAGTGATACTGGAACAGAGGTGGTTTTAATCCATCTATCTAAACACGGATTTAAGATCCCTATTATAGTGACAGAATATATTGCATAACACTATGAATTATTTAAAATGATTTATACCCATAAATTACAGTAGAATATAAACCAGATCTGATAAAGTAGATTTCAAAAACTAAACCTCAAATTTAAAAACAAAATGGTTTTATTGCAAGCAAGCTAGTAAAGCAGGGATGTGTTTGGAGGCAAGGGGATTCTCCTACAGAATGTGTTTCTTAGCTGATGCCACCATTCATCATGACCAAAATGCTTGAACTTCTAGAGCAGGAAGAGATACCAAATTTGGTAACCAACAGTTACCACAGTGGGAGAGCAAATTTTCAGAAACCTAAGAAGATTGCTTAATATGCCTTAATAGAAATATGAGTCAATAAACTGTCCACCAGGATTTCCACTTGTTAAAATGGTATTGAAACTCCAGATAGAGTCTTCCTTAGTAGACCAATAAAAAATGCACTTGTTAACCTATACCTTGCTGTACTCTATTCCCTCCTGCCTTTATGTATTTGTGGTAGTCATACTGCAATTCAGTATATTAGAGACCAAGTAAACAGGATTCTGATTGTGGATGTGGCTACCCATCCTTTCTGAGGAACAAAACAGGTTTCTCTTCAGGACCAGCTATGCGTCATTTGTTTCCAGTGTCAAAGACTATGTCTTTAATCTTCAAAACAACTAAAAATCAAGCCCAATTACATTA